>NW_025239682.1:0-3812 GCF_018294505.1 Triticum aestivum
TTGAAGCTTGGATGTTGGAGAAACCGTAGGTCTTGGATGAGTACTTGGCGTACTTGAAGTCATCTTGCACTTGATGTTCCGCCTTGGTTGCTTGATGTACGAGCTCAATGAGGTTGGAATAGGGTTGGAAGTCGGCAATCTTCTTGATGGGATGATTGAGTCCATTCAAGAAATGTGCCATTGTTTGCTCATCATCTTCGTGACATTGGCTCGAATCATGGCTATCTCCATTTCCTTGTAGTATTCTTCAACACTCTTTGTTCCTTGCTTGAGGAGTTGTAGCTTCTTGAAGAGATCGCGGTTGTAGTAGGTTGGTACAAAGCGTGCTCGCATGACATCCTTCATTTGAGCCCAAGTGGTGATTGGTGGTTCACCTCTTGCTTGACGGCGTTCAAGTACTTGTTCCCACCATATGAGCACATAATCTTGGAACTCAAGTGATGCCATAGCGATCTTCTTCTCTTCCTCATAGTTGTGCAAGCGGAAAATTTTGTCGACCTTTAATGCCCATGAGAGGTACTCTTCCGGATCATTGCTTCCATTGAACTTGGGCATTGTAAACTTGAGCTTGCCATAGCGTTGCTCTTCATTGCGTTGTTGGCGATGGTGATGATGACGTCCTTGACGTGGAGGATAATCATCCTCATGTTGCTCTTGGCGTGGAGGAAGTCCATGATCAACTTGCTCTTGTTGAACTTGAGGTTGAGGTGGAGCTTGACGAGCTTGTTGAGGACCTTGTGGAGCTTGACGTTGCACACGCGGTTGGTAGTTCCTCTCTTGGATTTCTTCTCGAAGGGCTTCCTCTCGATTGCGCCGCTCTCGATTGCGGTTGGCAATGGCTCGGCTCGAATCTTGAAGGGCACGTTGCGCCTCAAGAGCTTGCGCTTCATGTTGTTGTTGTTGAAGACATTGAGCCTCGGCGTCTTGTTCCTCTTGGTGTAGACATGCTCGTTCTTCTTCTTGGCGCCTTAGTCGTTGCCTTTCTTGAGCTTGAGCAAAAACGACTTGGTTTGATTGAGGACGAGGGATTTGCTCGTCGACTTGTTCTTGTGAATGCTTGTCATGTAGCGGGTTCCGAGATGCATGCCGGTCTTGACGCGCAGCTCGACGAAGAGTGTTCGATGACGGTGTACTTGTGTCGGAGAAGGTGTTGTCGGAGTGTCGACTTGAGCGGCTCCGTCTTGAGGATGAAGAAGTGGAAGGATGCCGGTTCCTCATCAAGGCGCGGATCTCGTCCATTCTTGCATCATTCTCTTGCTTGTGAGAGTTGAACTTGTTGTCGAAGTAGTCTCTTGTACGTTGCTCAGAGAGTCGCAAGTTGGTGGCGAGGTTGTCGATGCAGTCGCTCATAGCTTGTTGCTCTTGGTGTAACGCCCTTTGAGTACCAAAGAGGTGGCTCTTTGTGACGAATGATGACATGTCGTCGCCGTTCTCGATGAGAGGTGGAGTGGTAGAAGAACTTAGCCTATCCATCATACCAAGCAAACTGTAAGTGGTAGAAGGAGAAGAACGTGTACCAAATGTACCTTGACCGAAGTTGAAGATGGATCAAGTCCACTCAAATGCGGACAATGAAATAGCACTGTTGGTACCAATTCTTGTCGGTTCTCACACCTACACACATAAAAGCTTATGGTGGAGCTTGGTTAGGATGGTGGCACAAAATTGGATGTAATAGTAACTGAGCTTCAATAATGTTGGAAAAGATTCACAAATTTGCAAATGCAACAAGTAGACCAAGCAAGTATGGGTACACGGAAACACACACGCAAATAGATAAATGGGATTGTGCAATCCAAAATTGAGCCAAAATGTGGAAACCACAAAATGCTCTTGTTGCACAATACTAGAGAGACGCTAGCACGATTGCAAAATAGGCGGATACACAAACTTGTGCACAACCTACTAGGCAAAAATGCAACGATCTCTATCCCAAGTATTCTATATGTATGATATTTCGGTGCTATGATCCAAGATGATCGGATATGACAATCTTAATGTTGTATGATGCTATGGTTCTTGCTTATAAGCTCTTTGCTTATCTTTCCTCTTTGCTTAGAAGCTTGGGTGGCTCTTTCACTTTCGAGCTCTTTTCTCATGCAAAACTCAGGAACCAAGGTAGCGATTGTGTATGCTATGACAACTTTGTGACACACAAGTTGATCTCAAGATATACACCACTATTGTATGGTATGTATGCTATGGAGTATGATCACTAATGTGCACAAGTCACATTGCCTGCAATACTCAACAGCTAGTCTCGATGGGTAAGCTACGCAAAAGTAGGGACATGTGGGTATCAATGCAATTGCAAGTTATGACAAAGATGTCGTCGAAGTTACCGTCCTTGCGATGATGAGACCCTTGCGAAGTTGAGCCGTGGCGATGATGAAATCGAACCTTACCTAGATAGCAGAAACACAAAAGGATACGGAAGCCACAACTCAAAATCTCAAAGACCAAATTGTGTCAAAATCGTCATAGGAGGTAGCGGGGAAGATGTTGGTGTATGTGTGATAGAGGCAAAGGTGTCCCGTCTTTCGATGAGATGGTTGGATTTCGCTTTGGTGGAAGTCGACTTTGACGATCCGACTACGAACGTGCGAGGACGTCGCGCCTTAGCAATCGCTAAACCAACTCCGAGAGGTTATTGACCACGCCGGAGCACGATCAACCTGACCACGAGGGTCTGTTTCCTGCGAGCAAACGAAGAACAAGCAAGAAACTAAGATTGCAATCTGGATATTGCGAATATAAGATGAAAGCTTTATTGATCAAGGTGGGGTTCTGTGACGCCTTTGTCTGGTCGTTGAACACAAACGAAGTACGCGAAGTTGCAGCTATGGCGAACTTTTAATCTAAACAAAACCCAAAGTCTAAAGGATGCCCTAAGGGCTGTATATATGGAGGAAGAGGGGGGAATTTCGTGGCCCTTGGTGGAGGGGTCCGAAATCAACCCTATCTCTTGTTTCCCCACACATACAGACTCTAAAAATAGCCTATACTTATGTATTTCGAAATTACATGGGCCTGGCCCAATAATAAGGTGACGCAGCACCTATGATAGAGGCGGAGGTGTCCCGTCTTTCGATGAGATGGTTGATTTCGCTTTGGTGGAAGTCGACTTTGACGATCCGACTACGAACGTGCGAGGACGTCGCGCCTTAGCAATCGCTAAACCAACTCCGAGAGGTTATTGACCACGCCGGAGCACGATCAACCTGACCACGAGGGTCTGTTTCCTGCGAGCAAACGAAGAACAAGCAAGAAACTAAGATTGCAATCTGGATATTGCGAATATAAGATGAAAGCTTTATTGATCAAGGTGGGGTTCTGTGACGCCTTTGTCTGGTTGTTGAACACAAACGAAGTACGCGAAGTTGCAGCTATGGCAAACTTTTAATCTAAACAAAACCCAAAATCTAAACGATGCCCTAAGGGCTATATATATGGAGGAAGAGGGGGGAATTTCGTGGCCCTTGGTGGAGGGGTCCGAAATCAACCCTATCTCTTGTTTCCCCACACATACGGACTCTAAAAATAGCCTATACTTATGTATTTGGAAATTACATGGGCCTGGCCCAATAATAAGGTGACGCAGCACCTAAAATAGCCTCGGGACGAAATTTATGAAGTGGCATCTTGTATATTTCGTCCAAGGCTTCATGCACCCATTATGGTGGCTTCAAAGTCCTGAAATCATCACTTGTAACTCCGTTCTTGTTCCCCTTGCGCATGCCATCATCTCCATGCTTGTTCTTGCTCCAATGTTCATCCTTCTCCAAGCTAGGCCCTTCATTTGTAAGCAAAAC
>NW_025239683.1:0-3812 GCF_018294505.1 Triticum aestivum
TCCCAGGTTTCTAAGTAGTCTGATGCATTTGCAAATCCTTTCTTCCCGTTTCAATATTCCCATGGGCCAGATTAACCACACTAATCAGCGAGTTGAGGTACTCCGTTACCTTGACATATATGTTGGAGATATTATTATGACCCTAGGTGTCTTAGGGGATCATCTAGTAATTTAGCCATGATTTGTGTTCCCAGTGTGATGATTCTGGCCATCATTCTCGATAGCATCCCGTGATGCTACTTAGTAATAGGTATTCTATCCCTGGGTTTTGAACCCGAGATTCACCCTACTTGCTTCATGTTGATAGTTTTGCTCGTTTCTTTAGGTTATTAGTAACCTTTGCATTAGTCCTCGATGTTCGTGGTATTCCTTTCTTCCAAATACTATGAACCGCTTATGGCAGATGTTCCTCGCTGATCGAAAGATCACAATCAGAGTGCTCTCGGTGGGTTCTCGATTCTACATTGTGACTCTGCCAGTCCTACCTCTCTGCATGGGTTATCCGGAAGAAATATGTTGAACTTGGTTCGACATACTAATCTATGCATCCACAACTCAGAAAATTATATGTTCCTTTGAGATGTTCTCTTTAGTTGCCTTCTGACCCTCGTCTATCAATTGATAGTCGAGAGTATGCGTGCATTCGTTTATCGATGCCTATTACTCTTGTGGTCCGTCAAGCCATTCTATCGCGGAATGACTAGGAGAAACAAACTCCAGTACCTCATCCATATCCAGGATCGGGTCAAAGAAGTTGTCTTCCACAGATCAGATGCAATCCAGCTTTTGGTTCTGTTCTACCTTGGAGTATTACCTTATTCTATATCGAGATTGTTATAGGAATTGCACACCATCCTATGAACTCTTGGTACAGTGATACTTCTCACCATCATTAGCCATTCCTCGGCTCTCGTGTTGATGCAACCGGAATACCGACAAATGAATTGTGATGTGTGAAATCAATACTCCCAGCAACCTCGTTGCTTGGTAGTTAAAGGATAATAATTTCATTCTTAGTGTGTTGGTTTTTGAATCATCCTTCTAAGACTGATCGTGCTACCTAGTCCTTATTTCGGTGCACCCTTCGATTGATGAGTTAGGATCTTGTCAATCCTCGCTTCATTGATCATATCGTCTTGCCCTCAAAAGCAAGATTGTTCTCGAGCTTAGAGACATATCGATGGTTCGTGATTTTCCAAATATCTTCTCGGAAGTATTACCAGGTTGTTCCCTGACTGTTATGTTGAGCTTGTGATCAAGTTGGGTTCTTGTGAACCACCCTCTCTCCAAGATCGGTGTTAGATATCCCTGAGCTAGTTGGTTAAGCTAGACAACAACTTGGAGAGTTGGAAGATAAAAGCTTGCCTGACTTAGTTCGTTCCAAAGGGATATTCTTGTGTAGTATGTGTTGACGAAAGATGATATCTTTATCGATTGGTCCCTGTGGTCAGTTGCTGGACCTATCATTTTTATCTAACCTTTGATTGGAGTATGGGCTATCATCCAATCAGACCAGAACCAACGATATTCGTAATGTTGTCTTACTCGTGGTTGATCCCTCGAGCATACACCATTATATCTTTTGGGTCTGACCAATGCTATCACTTGTTCACTTAACTATGGAATTCCTTTTAAAAGGAAACCCGGAAGAATTGTTGTTGAGCCCATTGACAACATCCTTATCTCCTCCATGATTTTGTTGAACATTAAGCTAGTGTTGGAAACTTTTGAAAGCATTCTTCATGCTAACTCATGAAGTATTTGTTTGATGAAAGGAGTGACTTCCTCTTATACATGTGCATTTGATGCAAGTTGCCGTCGTGGACTCGAGAAAGTCAATGTTGTTCCTTTGGAATCGTCCCAAATCAGTCATGCAAACGTGCGAAGTATTCTGTGGTCTGGAGACTTGCAACCTTCATTCCATATGTGTCCCGAGCACACCAAGCCACTGATTGATTTGTTCAAGGAGAAGAAGTTCCTTCATAAGGGCTAATCATATGACTTATGCAAGGACTTCGTTATCCACGGTGATGGTTCCCAACCAGAACTCGGTAGTGTTTAATTATAAGACTACTACGTGGCCATGCTTGTCTGGGACAACGTGTTCACATGTTTGTAGCAGAACCAGCTCATGTTTTGGAGCTTGCTATCGTAGTTCATTTCCTGAGAATCTCGCAACGTCATCTCGTCGATTTGTGTTGCAAACTTTCATTTTTTTCCTAGACTCGATGAGTCTGGAATATCCTAACACCAACCAGATCTGAATCTCAGGCAGATATGATGGTTGGAACATTTTCCAAGAACTATAATATTGGTCCCTCGATAACCGGTAAAGTGGATGTCGTGGCCAACACACCCAACCGGAAGACCTATTATTATAATATCTTGATTGAGGAAGTTGGCCACCTCCCCATAGGGATTTCGTAGGATTTACTCCCTAGTTGCCCCTATGGATTTTGAGATCCCGAAGTCCGACCTTTTTACTTGATGTTCTAGATATCAAACCGTATCTATGAATGGGTTACACTAGCACATCAAGGAGAACATTAGAAGCGGAGTGCTAAATGTCTCTCGGTCGATCATCCAGATTTTTATTTCCTTGGCCTCGCTAAGGTGAAATCTGAGAAAGTGTTATCTTCCTTTGCATCTGCATCATCCATCATCATTCATCATGGTAGCAAGTTGTGTTGCCAGGATCCTTGACACGGATGTTGGTAAAACCTTGATGATTATGGAAATGCTCAAGTTCTTGAGAGCACGCTCAAGCGCTAGGTGTTATCATCGACGCTAACTGGGATTCCTCTCAGTTTCCTCGGCAATGCTATGACCTTTTCAACCAGTGAATTAACTCTCTAGTGTTGGGTTCTTCCCCAGTTACCAGAATCATTCCCAGCATTTGCATTTTGTTCCCAGCTTGCACCGCCATTGTGCCATTCTACCATGGGTCTCTTCCATTTCCGGTGATAAGCAAAAATCATCCATTACGTTGTCTTCAACAAGGTAATCCACATCATCCAAGTTCGGGTATGCCATTCTACCGAACCCCTCTAAATGATCAATTATGATTTGCCTTAAGCTGGTTTAAAGAGTCTCAATGATCTCTGAATCAAAGGTAATTCTTTTTGCCACTTAAGGCAATAATCTACGAATCACCCTCCTCCAGGATGTTTCGTCGTGGTATCATGGCAACTCAACTCCTCGCTACGTGGGCAATCGTTTACCACCTTCTTAAGCGTGAAATTGTTGTCCACCTAGTGAACCTTCGTCATCCGTTTCTTTCCACCCCTCTTGATGTGTATCTCGTGTCTCAACACGAGAGATGGATCTATGTCTCATTCCGTGAGTTGTTCGGTCTTCTAGAAGATCGATCCTGCTAGAGTTTCCCTTTCCTCTCATTGTCATGTCAATTGGAGTTCTCAGAACAAGACGACAAGACAAAGATGGTGATCGAAACAACGTTCATTTGAAGTGCAACCTGGATCGTGAAGATCATACTAGTTTGCGTTTCCCCTTCATCTTACCCTACGCTTGAATCTCGAGACGAGATTCTTGTTTAGTGGGGGTGAGTTGTCACATCCTTAGCTCTGGCCTGTTCTGTGATTGCTTCCATGTGTGCATCATGTCTATATTTCTGAAACTTGAACTGAGGAATTTTGGAAGCCTCAAAAACTTAAATAAAAGAGGGGCAAAAACCCTAGAAATCTCATTCATTGCTCCAAAATGCTCTTCTTAAATGTTTGATAATTTTTGGTAAGGGTTCTGGTCCCAACCAAAATATTGAACATTTTTAAGGAATTATTTTTGGGACTTTG
>NW_025239684.1:0-3811 GCF_018294505.1 Triticum aestivum
TTCATTTACTTTATAAGCCCTTTATGTGGTGTCATAGAGACGCCCGACTATGGCATGCTTGTTATTCATTTACTTTATAATCCTTTTATGTGGTGTTGCATAGACGCCCGACTGTGACATGCTTGTTATATCTTTTATTTATAAGCCCTTTTATGTGGTGTCGCTCAGACGCCCGACTGAGGCATGCTTTATATTATTATCCCTTCGAGGCGTCGCTTCAGACACCCGATCGGTGCATTCTATTTCTACTCTCTTATTGCAGATTCATGTTGTAAATGAATAACCCGCTTGCGTGCATCATGGATTTTTATTCCGTTACTAACGTTGTGATCATGAAATATTTCAGAGCATGATTATCATTTGTTATATTATACATGTGTTTATAATGTTTGCGAGTACATTCAAAAGTACTCACTGGCTTGTCCCTGGCTATTGTCTTGGCTAGATTTCTTGCGTGGAGAGGAGCGTCACGATGACAACCCCGGAACCTACGCAATGGTCATAGCAGCCTCGTGAAGATAGGAGTTATCCAGGTCAGGTGTTCCTGTGGGAAATGGAGTCCCATAGACGTTGATGATCCGCAAACCTCTTCCGCCATCAACCACTAGAAACCAATTGTTGTACTCATAGGCCAGAATGCTCTTGTACTACATATCTTGTATTTTGCTTGGAATTTCTGTATCACATTGGTGTCTCATCAGCTAACAGTAATCCTGGGGCTGGTGAGCACAAGGGCCATTTTCTGGGAAATGAATATCCCGAAAATCCGGTCCTAACAACCTTGGTATCAGAGCCATGCTGACCATTGGCTAATCCTATCTTAGCCAGGTCGAAAAACCTAGGTTAACCAACCCACGAGACCTTAACATAGCCCCGGCCAAGCTTCTCGTGTAAGATAGCCACACAGTGACCCCGACACCTTTTGGCAGTCGGTGCCAAACCTATCAGCCTAGCCTGTCAATCACGTGCCAGTGACCAACACCTAAAATGTCTCATTCGCAAGCGAGCGAAGGAAGACTCCGTCCCCTTTTTCTATAAAAAGGGCACGCTAGCCTCAACCTAACACAGCACAGCCTCTACCCCAAATCGAGCTAGAATGCCTGGACCCATTGTTCACAATGAGACCACAGCAACCAACCTTGGAGGGTTTGTGACCGTGCTAGCAAACCTCATCTGCCGTGCCTTTGCATTAGAAGAGCCCCCAGAATATGTCGTGTACCAAGGGCCCATGAGCGGTAAGAGCCGTCAATTCTGGGCCGCTGTGCACGTCTATGGTAGAGGTCTATCGCCAGAATGCCCCTACAGGTTCACCGGAAGGACAACTTCCTTTGAGCCACAAGCCATCCAACTAGCTGCTCGAGAGGCTATAGTTCAACTCCGGCACTTGTCGCCCAGAGTTAACTGTCGCTCTTTCTACTACTACCCCAGCCGTGATGGGTATGGTAGGCCACCCCAGGTTGCCAACGGAGATCACGAGACGGATCCTGCATTGTTGCATCTGGTGCGCTATGTAAGTGCACTAGAGGAATTGTTCGATCAAATCACCCTTGATCTGATCGCAGCCCATGGAGAACTGGTTCGCCGAGCCCCGTCAAGAGGCGGAGAGGAGCCCGACACCGATAACCCAAGCGTACTGTTCGGACAACCGATCGATTCCTTGAGGTCTGTCCCGGCCATCGACCAAGGTGCTTTGGTGTCCCCAGAAGTGCTTTGCCGCCTTTTTGGGAACACGCTCCAACGGGATCATGGCCAACAACCCCCGCGATGGTCATCATCGCTACCCCGACCCTGCAGCTCCTCAACCCCCTCCAGCTAACCACGATGGTGAGACCCGTGGAGAAGCCTTGACGTCCACAAGGCACGCCCGCTTAGATATAAACGAGGTAGACTAAGTCACTCGAGTAGTACCGAGTCTTAGTATGTCCACGCCCTGTAATTGCCTGATATTGTATCGACATAATTAAATACTGTCTGCTTATGCGCTCCTATTTTAAATAATAGCCATGCATAAGTATGTTGGCGTACGATTGCATTTTTTTATTCCGGGCGTATCTACCAAAAACCACCCCCGACGACACCCACAGTAATACGTCACTTTTGTGAGATATGTGTATCTGTGGCATTAACCCCGGCCCCGTAGAGCAGAAGCGACAGACTAGTTTCCCCTCACAGTGATAAATGACCCAGACCAGATGCTGTATAAAAGGCCACCTCGTGACCTTGCCAAGTACCCCTTACCTTGTGCACAACTCTCACAGCCATTCCCTTGCCATGTCGAGCCCTAGTATTTATCTGAGAACTCCAGATGCAACTCCAGGTAGTTTTGTTAGAGTATTGTGGGATTTTACCTGCAGTGCAATGAGTTCCACCCATCCACCCCAGTACGAGTTGCTCAAATCGAGGATCACCCCTTCCACCTCAAAATATTGGGCAGTGGTGCACATCCCTCCCGCAAACCCAAACCAAGACCCAACGGAAGTCTCCTTCGTGGGGAAATCTATGTCAACCCCACAAATGGCCATAGAAGCTGCTGCGTACGAAGCGATTGCTCACTTTCGATTCGCGGTACCCTATGCCAGCGATCGAGGGTATTATTACTTCTCGAGTTGTGCAGCACCCAAAAAGTAGCATCTTTTCCTGGTTGATACATCGAGAGAGACCCAGTACTGGCCAATCTTGCCCAATATGTCATCGCTCAAGAGCGTTTGACCCAGCGAGTAATGGGTTATCTCCAGAGCCTCGCTGATTTAAATCCTCAGATCGCCATCGGCAGACCACTGAGGCCCGACCAGGAGAGACGCATTCATCGACTAGTCAATCTGCTTCCCCCGATAGAAGAAGAGTGTGCCCCAGTACCAGAGACGTTTTCTCAGGACCCTGTACATTTGCCGTTTTCATTATAGACATCACTGCTATGTTTATTGTCCCAGCATTTATTTATGTGTTGCAACTTATGCGTGGTATTCTAAATTTGTGCGATGAGTTAAATATTTGGATTCAATTAATGTGAGTAGTTTTTACTGCTGTTAATTTTGATTAACTAATTTTCGCTTGCGGTAAATTCTGAAGTGAGATTTTTTTTCCTAAGTTGTTACAGCATATATCTTCACGACATAGATTTTTATTCACGCAGCACCACAACAGCAGACTCACAACCCCAACCACTCGACCACATGCACTAATTGCAAATCCGCGTTCACATGTTGCATCTAACTGATTTTCCTCCCTAACGCACCACAGTCTATGAAGGAGAGAATTGTGGGTAATTATTCGGGTACAAGTTGCCTCCCACACACTAACAACAAGTTAGCACCCGACACCACACTTAGTCCTCATGATCACCGCCACAGCAGAGAGCTAACACTCGAGCGGCAGCATCACGATGATCATCGAGGATCATCTCGCACAAGAGCACGGAGAACCCCAGCAATGTCGACAACCCTCCACACACCAGGATCATGTACCAGTCTGGCATCGCCTCTGCCATTAGAGACTCGTCTCGAGCTCCTGCGAACAGAAATGGAGGAGAAGGAAGGACAAGGAAAAGCGAGGCCAGGTGTGAGGAAGAAGAGAGGAGCACCTCGGTCATTTTATAGCTCGAGGTCGGTGTACGGTGGGCGAAGTCCACCAGCGCCGCTCGTCCCTCGATCGCCGGTGTTCAGAGGCGAATCCGCGAGCAGTGCCGACAGCGCACTGGCCCGCGAGGTGAGTGCATGCTGCACCGGCAGCTAGCACGCCGCGCACTACCGCAGTACGGCCTAGATGCCCTACACGCAAAACGTCGCCGGTGGAGAAAGCGCGGGAAAGCGTG
>NW_025239685.1:0-3811 GCF_018294505.1 Triticum aestivum
AAATACCAACAATTTTGAGTGCACCCATTGAATTAACTATTGATGCAAAAGAACCAATGTTTAATCATTTTGATATGACCTCTAATCTTGGTGATGATTCTGTGTTGAATGACTTATTGCATGTTTGCTTATTTAAGCATGTTGTAGCATGTAAATTTGATGCAAGTAAGGTTTATTCACCAATGTTGGGATGGTTTAATGATGAACATTGTCAATCTTTTGAAATGAATAAGAGCTTCACTTATATGTGCAAACTGAGTTGCAATATTTTCATGCCTTCTACTTCTTGTGCTAATTTTTTGGCTTTAGATTTTATGAACTATGCAAGTTACTCATCTATTCATGTGTCATATATGCAAAAATCAAGGGAAGTAAAAATGGATGACATATACATATACAACATGTACACCTTGTCTCTTTTGTTAGCCACATTTCAGATTAAGCAACGCCGAGGACGACTTTATTTTCAAGAAGGGGAGGATGATAAGAACATGACTACCTTGGATATGACCAAAAATATTGCATATATGCATATTTGTAAGGTGATTTCTAGTGCAAACTATTCAATAATCTATTTATGTTATCCAGAACAAAAATACTTCACACACTTTTGTGTTTTGTCTAATTGCAGGTGTATGGGACATTTGTACAATCCACATATGAAGATAAGGAAGAAAGAGATGTTTATTTGCTGTCCAAAAAGTTCTCTCACGTCATTTTTGGCCCAAGAGAAGATAGAGTCCAAGTCTCTCACGTTCTGGATTCAGATTCGGACTGCACAGACACACCTGACTCAAAACGCAAACAAGTTTTTCATGCGGACTCCGAATTGGGTGATTCTTTTTTTGTTGGAAACTAGATTTCGTGCACTTTCCAACCCAATTGGAATCACCTTCAAATTCGTCCGGAGCGTTGAGTTGTGGACGAAACAATCTGATGCTGCAGCAGAATCCGAGTCAAACTACAAGTCCAAAGGTGTTACATCACCTCCACTTGGGCCCATTGGCCTTGTACGACCTAGATTTAGTTTTAGGCTGCCTTGGGACGTCCTCCCACCTCCTTGGCCGCCACCCCTTGCTCCTATATAAGTAGATCCAGCTAGTAGCTTTTCCTTGGGATTTATTTAGTTAAAAGTTAGGCATTGCAACTTCGTGTACTTCGTTTGTCTCCAACGACCAGACCAAAACCGCTTCCGGATCCCCACCATTATCAATACCTCATATATATTTGCAATATTCAGATTGCTTTATCATATTCTTGCTCGTTCTTCGATTGCTTGCAGGAATAGACCTTCGTGGTCAGGCTGACCGTGCTTCCGGCATCGTCAGTAACCTCAGGAGATTGGTTTAGCGATTGCTAAGGCGCAACCTCGTGCACGTTTGTAGTCGAATCGTCAAAGTCGTCTCCACCAAATCGATAGTTATCATCTCATTGAAAGATCGGGACACCCTCGCCTCTATCAAGTGGTATCAGTTTTCAGGTTGCTCGGTGAGAATTTCCAGTTTTTCCTAGATTAGATTTATTTTCTTACCTATTGTCCAAGAAAAAGCCACAAAACAAAAGTTAGATCTATTCATCCTTTGTCCTAGCCAGACTGAGCCTTTGCAATTTTCTTTTCATTGTTTGCATTATTGAATTATCGGTTGCATCGCCGTGTCGAGTTGCTGGTCTTAGTGTCTAGTTCCTTTAGAGTTTCGAGTTCTGTTCACATTAGTCACGCAGCCGCTGCATCATTATCCCATCCGCTGTCCACCATCCCATCCACCAATTTCCACCATGTGCTACGCACTGTTTATTGTCATAATCATAGTTGAGGTCTCTCACATCTTCGCCTGATCGAATCTGCATCTTATCTAGTTTGTCTTGGAAAGAGGGAGAAAAAAAAAGATAGAGAAAAAAAAGAGAAAAAAAGGAAAGAAAAAGAGAGAGAAGAAAAAAAAAGTGTTAGAAAAAAAAGAGAGAAGAAAAAAATTGGATCTATCTAGAATCAATCTCGTACCTGAATTCGGATTGGAATTTGTTTTGCGCACTGTTCAGTAAAACAGGTGTATCTTCCTCATACGAAGTCCGTTTTGGCTCCGTGGGTACTCAAATTGAAGATAGCGACGAGCCGCATCTAAATAGTTGCAGAAGCTAGTTCAATATTTGACACCTCAAAATCGGCTTCTAAATAGGTCTTTTTGCCCTCCGAAGTTCCTGAATACAGCTTGTTCCAATTTTTCAGGCCAGTTTTAGAATTATTTGACTCCTCATATCAACTCGGAATTGAGTGATTCTTTTTGCATTGGAAAGATTGAGTTAGTAGCATTCTTTGAAAGAATTTATCAGAAAATTGTCTCAAACTTTTCAAGAGGAAAGTTGGAGAGAGAGTTGTTGTATATCCTGCTTGGCAGTTGTTTTTCATCATTATCTTCACTGCCGTTGTGATCTTCACTTATATCTTGCTGTCAAGAGCTACTTAGTATCCTTCATTGATGCTAGTTGTGCTACGCCGTGACCTCATTAGTGTTCTAGGCTCGCGTCTCTAGTCCAGTCTAGCCTAGGACCAGCACAGTACCGTCGTTGAGCGTTTATTCAACATTGCATCTTTGAATTGATTATTGCTAATCTTTTGCTACCATATATAGCCAACCCAGCTCCACATATTTTTACACCGTGTATACGTACGCTCCCCTGGCAATCGCTTTACTCAATATTCGGAGTTACTTGACACCGCTGGTTGCCGATCACCGCCTGTTGCATGGTAAGAACTTGTAAGACATTGATATTTGCTTTACTGTGAGCGTTTTACCACCACATCCTAGTAGTTATAGGAACATTATTTTTGGGTTTTGTTTCTTGTTCTACTAATCATGACAGGATCCAGAGTCAATTTATGGGCTTTGTCGATCGCGGGAGACGTGCCACCACCTTTGCAAATACCACAACCGTCATGAGAGATGCACAAACATCCAAATGCACATGATCAGGTTAATGTATCTATACCACCATTTAATGGCCATTTTAAACCTGCTTTATATATTGAATGGGAGTTCGACATAAAAAATATATTTGCTTCCCATAATTTCAATGAACATAAAAAGGTTAAGGTTGCGGTTGGTTCTTTCACTGGTTATGCTTTGGTTTGGTGGAGTGAATATTGTTGGTTACACCCTGATTATATACCTACTACTTGGGATGATTTGAAACTTGCCATGCGACATACTTTCGTCCCTGCTTATTATACTCGTGACATGATTAAGAAGTTGCAACACTTAAAACAAGGTAGTGAAACTGTAACAAAATATTATGATGATTTACAAACTACCTTGTTGCATTCCTCTTTAGAAGAAATGATGAGGACATCAATACAATTGTTACACCCACAGCCCCTGCTGCTATACATACTGGACCAATTACTAGAGCTCGTGCACGCCAACTAAATTACCAGGTACTTTCGTTTCTTGGTAATGATTCTAATGTTCATGAGAATATGATGCTGCCTAAATTGGATACATTTGTTTTGCTTACAAATGAAGGGCCTAGCTTGGAGAAGGATGAACATTGGAGCAAGAACAAGCATGGAGATGATGGCATGCGCAAGGGGAACAAGAACGGAGTTACAAGTGATGATTTCAGGACTTTGAAGCCACCATAATGGGTGCATGAAGCCTTGGACGAAATATACAAGATGCCACTTCATAAATTTCGTCCCGAGGCTATTTTAGGTGCTGCGTCACCTTATTATTGGGCCAGGCCCATGTAATTTCGAAATACATAAGTATAGGCTATTTTTAGAGTCCGTATGTGTGGGGAAACAAGAGATAGGGTT
>NW_025239686.1:0-1327 GCF_018294505.1 Triticum aestivum
TCTCTCTCTCTCTTATTTAATTTGTTTCTGTTTTCTATTTATTCTGTTTTGTTTTGATTTAGTAATATACTAAACCATTTTATAAAATCCTGGAAATAATTAGGGGTGCTGTCTGAATTATTCCAGTGACCCATAACAATTTCCAACATTATTTGAACATTTAAATTATTTATAGCATTTAAATGCCCAAAAGTCAAATACAATAAGATTTAATTCAAAAATCCAGGTTGGCCTAGAAATAGGTGCATCATTTTTGGCAGAGGTTTTCACCTTTATCAAAAATCATGAACTTATCTAAAGGGCATTTGGGTTCATTGAAGATATTGTTTTTAAGTTGAACCTAGTTGAGTTCTTTTGGGTGCTAGGGATTGATCACCCCTATTTCAAGTTTAAGCAAAATTTAAACATGATGCATGAGGAACAAGCAAAGTCAGACAAGGGCTGATCTGGGGCTGTGACAAAACCACTCATATACACTTTAGATGTGTTCAAAAGAGCTTCAAATAAAATCCCAAAAATTATTGGCAAAAAGAAACTTCAAAAAATCTTGAGGCTTCTGATTCGAATACGATCAGAAAACCGTCCCAAAGGGGTTAAGCTAAGATTCGAATACGATCATATAGCCCCCAGTGGCTTTGGCGTTGCCGATCAAGAGGGTACCGACGGCTATGTTCTCTTTGGTTCGAATACGACCTATGTTTGAACAGGAAGCCCCCAAATGACCTTGAGAGTTGTTTAACGACGCTGATTCGAATACGATCCACGTCGGTTCCCAAAGGGGGTTGAGCTATGGTTCAAATATGACCAAGAAACTCCCCAATGAGCTCGGCAGTGTGCCGATCAAAAGGGTATCGACAGCTATGTTCTCTTTGGTTCGAATACAACCTATGTTTGAACAGGAAGCCCCCTAGTGATCATGAGAATATTTAACGACTCCGATTCGAATACGATCAGGGTCACACCAAAAGGGTTAAGCTAAATTCGAATACGATCAGCTCCCGATGGTCATTAAAGCAGGGTACCTATATTTGAGTTGTGCTTTGTAACAGACTCTCTTTGGTCCCTTTAATTTTTCCTGAGAACTCGGACTTTGCGAGAGACAACCTCTTTTTGAACCGGAAATTTGTAAACCGGATATTGAGAGCTTCAAAGCTTTATAAGATACAAATTTACCTTGAGCCGGACGTTTGAACCGGATTTGAGAGCTTCAAAACTTTGCGGGAGAAAGATATCTCTTGAACCGGATTTTAAACCGGAATCTTTATTTGAACCGGCACTTTTCTGACGGCCTTTAAAGTTTCATCAATATGGTAGCAGCCTCCGGAAC
>NW_025239686.1:2670-3811 GCF_018294505.1 Triticum aestivum
CGAGAAGGTCGCAAGGATGAGACAACGGCAGAGGCGTGAAGCGTCGGCGGCTCACCATAGCAGGGGCGGCTCAACGCTGCCTCGGCGGCTTAATAAACGCTAGTACAAAAGTGATGTTGGCGCGCGCCCCTTATGCGACACCTTTGTAATGAATAAGGGTCCTGCGAAAAAAGTACCACAGGCCAAAGTAATTGTTCTTTGACAAAAAGGAATATGTGCCAAAATTATACTTAGAGGGATATCACCTGATTCGCCCGGACAACAGATGAGTCGGCCGTGGCATTGCAAGCCGGTGCAGACGGGCGAGTCGGCCGCGTTGTGTTGCTGATTTGTTCAGATGACGGTGATCCGTTCAACGCGACAAAGGCGGCTCAGGCAGGCCGGCAATTTAATATAGCCCCCGACGGCTCAATACGACAGAGACGGCTCAGGCAGTTCCATGGTGATGGCGGATTATAGGCCGAACGAGGTTCGGGTCACGACAGGCTGTTGAAGCAGGCCTGGAACAGAGGTCGGCGACTCAACGCGGGTGAACCACGGCAGCTGCAGAGGTGAGATGTCCACGGCGGTCGCTGCGGTCACATAGGAAACAGAGCAGAAGACCCTGACGAAGTAGCATCCGGCTCAAGGTGAGCCCTCCTTGTCCGGATCACAGTTGGTTTGTACCCATGTCCGCGCAGCGTTTAAAACAAGGGCAACGACAGACCACATCAGCAACTCTACGTGCCGGCGAAATGAGGTGAGGAGAGCCGCGGGTGCTCGGTGAGGCGACGGCGGAGGTGGTTTGCTGCGGAGGCCGGCCGGCTTGGCGCGGGTAGCCCAGGTTGCATCCATGGCCACCGCGGCGGGCGGCAGGGCCAGCCACAGCTGCATCTTCCTCCGGGTCGTAGACGGCTTGACCAATCCATGTCCGATTCCTTTTCCAAATCATTACTTTCTTTATTTAATCTTTAGTCACGCTGGCCCCTCCAGGTTCTAGTGTGTGTAGCAGCAAGGGATTGAACCCAAAAACTGATTTTGCTTCTCATGGACGAAACTCACTAGACAATCTGAAGTAGATTAAACTTGTATGGAGTATTACTTTGCTTCTGGCCAGCGAGTAGTTGTACTAGTTGTAATTGGTCAAAACTCTCTGTACTTG
>NW_025239687.1:0-3810 GCF_018294505.1 Triticum aestivum
TGAGGCATGGACATAGCACTAGGTGGAATAGAAGGATGGTTGTGGAGAAGACAAAAAAGAGGAATATTGTCTCACATCAACTAGGCGTATCAACGGGCTATGGAGATGCCCATCAATAGATACCAATGTGAGTGAGTAGGGATTGCCATGCAACGGATTCACTAGAGCTATAAGTGTATGAAAGCTCAAAAATAAACTAAGTGGGTGTGCATCCAACTTGCTTGCTCATAAAGACCTAGGGTACTTTCAGGAAGCCCATCATTGGAATATACAAGCCAAGTTCTATAATGAATAATTACCACTAGTATATGAAAGTGACAACATAGGAGACTCTCTATCCTGAAAATCATGGTGCTACTTTGAAGCACAAGTGCGTAAAAATGATAGTAGCATTGCCCCTTCTCTCTTTTTCTCTCATTATTATTATTATTATTATTATTTATTTGGTCCTTTTCTCTTTTTTTATGGCCTCTTTTTTTCGTCCGGAGTGTCATCCCACTTGTGTTGGAATCATAGTCTCCATCATCCTTTCCTCACATGGGACAATGCTCTAATAATGACGATCATCACACTTTTATTTACTTACAACTCAAGAATTACAACTCAATACTTAGACAAAAATATGAATCTATGTGAATGCCTCCGGCGGTGTACCTGGATGTGCAACAAATCAAGAGTAACATGTATGAAAGAATTATGAAAGGTGGCTTTGCCACAAATACGATGTCAACTACATGATCATGCAAAGCAATATGGCAATGATGGAGCGCGTCATAATAAACGGAATGGTGGAAAGTTGCATGGCAATATATCTCAGAATAGCAATGGAAATGCCATAATAGGTAGGTATGATGGCTTTTTTGAGGAAGGTATATGGTGGGTGTATGGTACCGGCAAAAGTTGCGCGGTACTAGAGAGGCTAGCAATGGTGGAAGGGTGAGAGTGCGTATAATCCATGGACTCAACATTAGTCATAAAGAACTCACATACTTATTGCAAAAATTTATTAGTTATTGAAATGAAGTACTACATGCATGCTCCTAGGGGGATAGATTGGTAGGAAAAGACCATCGCTTGTCCCCGACCGCCACTCATAAGGAAGACAGTCAATAAATAAATCATGCCCCAACTTCATCACATAACGGTTCACCATACGTGCATGCTACGGGGATCACAAACTTTAACACAAGTATCTCTCAAATTCACAACTAATCTACTAGCATGACTTTAATATCACCATCTTCATATCCCAAAACAATCATAAAGAATCAAACTTCTCATAGTATTCAATGCACTTTATATGAAAGTTTTTATTATACCCATCTTGGATGCCCATCATATTAGGACTAATTTTATAACCAAAGAAAAATACCATGCCATTCTAAAAGACTCTCAAAATAATATAAGTGAAGCATGAGAGATCAACTATTTCTATTAAATAAAACCATTGTCGTGCTTTAAAAAGATATAAGTGAAGCACTAGAGCAATATTGTCTAGCTCAAAAGATATAAGTGAAGCACATAGAGTATTCTAATAAATCATGATTCATGCGTGTCTCTACCAAAAGGTGTGTACAACAAGGATGATTGTGGTAAACTAAAAAGAAAAGAGTCAAATCATACAAGACGCTCCAAGCAAACACATATCATGTGGTGAATAAAAATATAGCCTCAAGTAAAGTTACCGATAGACGAAGACGAAAGAGGGGAAGCCTTCCGGGGCATCCCCAAGCTTAGGCTTTTGGTTGTCCTTGAATTTTACCTTAGGGTGCCTTGGGAATCCCCAATCTTAGTCTCTTGCCACTCCTTATTCCAAAATCTATCAAATCCTTACCCAAAACATGAAAACTTCACAACACAAGACTTCAACAGAAAATCTCATGAGCTCCGTTAGTATAAGAAAATAAATCACCACTTCAAGGTACTATAATGAACTCATTCTTTATTTATATTGGTGTAAAACCTATTGTATTCCAACTTCTCTATGGTTCATACCCCCCGATACTACTCATAGATTCATCAAAATAAGCAAACAACACACGAAAAACAGAATCTGGTAAAAACAGAATAATCTGTAGTAATCTGTAAGTTCTGAATACTTCTGTAACTCCAACAATTCTGAAATAAATTGATGGACGTGAGGAATTTGTCTATTAATCTTCTGCAAAAATAATCAACCAAAAAGCACTCCTCTGTAAAACATGACAGCTATTCTCGTGAGTGCAAAAGTTTCTGTTTTCTACAGCAAGATCGCATTGACTTCACCCAAGTCTTCCCAAAGGTTCTACTTGGCACAAACACTAATTAAAACATAAAAACACATCTAACCAGAGGCTAGATAAATTATTTATTACTAAACAGGAGCAAAAAAGTAAAGAACAAAACTAAAATTGGGTTGCCTCCCAACAAGCGCTATCGTTTAACGCCCCTAGCTAGGCATTGAGATTTAAATGATGACCACATGAAAGACAAGAATTGAAGCACAAATAGAGCATCATAAAACATGTGACAAACACATCTAAGTCTAACATACTTCCTATGCATAGGAATTTTATAGGCAAACAAATTATCATAGCAAGCAAAAACTAGCATATGCAAGGAAGCGGAAAGAAACAATAGCAATCTCAACATAACGGGAGGTAATTTAGTAACATGAAAAATTTCTACAACCATATTTTCCTCTCTCATAATAATTACATGGGGGATAATAAGCAAATTCAACAAAATATCTATCACATAAAATATTTTCAACACGATCCACATGCATGGTTGACACTCTTCCAAAATACTGGGATTAACATTAACTAAAGTCATGACCTCTCCAAACCCACTTTTATCAAAAAATTCGTAAGATTGAAAATTCTACAAATATGTGGGATCTAAAGTTGACACTCTTCCAAACCAACTTTCAATAATATTGAAAACAGTATTATCGATCTCATATTCATCATGGGGCTTACATAAATTTTCAAGATCATAAGAAGAATCACCAAAATCATGATCATTGCAACAAATAGTAGTCATAGCAAAACTAGCATACCCAAGCTTGAGGTTTTGCATATCCTTAGAACAATTGACATTAAGAGAATTTACAATAACATCATTGCAATCATGCTTTTCATCGAAGGAACTATCAAGTATGGGTGAAATAGCAACGACTTCATGTTTAACATAAGGAACTATAGCAAATTCATCTTCAAATATTGGCATCATGGCCACAAGAATAGCAAGCATCATGTTCATCAAGGGATATTTCAATCAAATCATCAGAATCATAATTATCTATAGATTCATGCATATCATTATTTTCTTCCAAAGCAATGGTCATTATTTCGATAAATTCTTTGACATAGACATTATGAGCATAGTTTTCATAGCAATATTTAAGTATGTCAAAATTTTCGGATTTGTAGGGAGTAATATCACACATTTCAATCAAAGAAGCAACTTCATAAGCACCCTTAAAAGCAACAAGTTCTTCAATTTGTTCGATATCATGGTAACTATAAACACCCTTTGCATAAGAAGTTAAGATTTTCATTATCATTAAACTCACATAGGAAGGGAAGGTGTTTTTAGAGTTCTTAGAGCAACAAAAAATCATAAATTTCACAAAGATTCCAAGCATAGCATAGCAAACTATTTATTTGATACCATAAGAGCTTCCCTTTTTCAGACAAACGATGACGCACAGAATGAGCATGCTCATCTAAAGATTTTCCCTCAACTAAACTAGTTGATGTTTCAGCACGAGCACATATAGATCGAAGATGATCCAAGTAGAACACTTTAAGTGGATCCCTATCAATA
>NW_025239688.1:0-3810 GCF_018294505.1 Triticum aestivum
CGGAACTGGCACTAGACACTGGATCAATATGTTAGTCCCAAAAATAGTATAAAAATTTGCCAAAAGTATCTAAAAGTTGAAGAATATTGGCATAGAACAATCGAAAATTATAGATACGATGGAGACATATCATCATGTTCTGAAGAATTGAACCAAACTGACGCTTGACCCATTTATGATTGCGATCAACCTTTTGGTGTAGACTGAGGAGAAGCTCACGATCAGTTAGCACCCTTAGAGCTGTGCCTTGCTGATTTTGCTTTGAAGCATTGACGGCAGAGTCATCATTGGTGGAGTAAGATGCAGCTTTGCAGAACTAACCATCCAATGGACGAATGGCTTCATCGATAATAGAAGTTGCCTAGCCCTTCTCATCAGATGAGGAAATAGGTCGTTCGAAGACTTCAATGGGTGGCAAGTAGCTGAGATGATTCTAAAAGTCAGCCATGTAATTGATTGAAGACCTTGATCTGAGGAATCTCATAATCCAAGGAGCATAAGGCTTCAACTAAAAAGGTGACAGTGCAACTTTTGCAAGAGTCCTCATGAAGAAATCATGGTAGTTGACAGGAACACCATGGATGATGTTGAATAGCAAATTCTTCATGATGCCAACGACTTCTTCTTCATTAGAATCATGGCCTTTGGTAGGACTCAGGGTCTTGGTCAGAGAGTCCTCGGCACATAACAATTCCTTCACGAGGAATTTGGTTCTTGGGGCTTGACCAGGCTTCAACGGCTTCATCAATACTTGCATGTAATGATCAGATAGTTCAGGTTCATGGTAGATGAGCTGCGGACCTTCAAGGGGAGGACTGATAGGCAGGGCATGAAGCAATTCAGAGGCCGGTGCTTTGAAGAGAGTGTTTCTGTCATCCAATCCAGCACCCATGAATTCACATTTTCAGCATTGCCGGTGATGTGCAGTGTGGCGTAGAACTGAAGAATTAGTTCTTCATTCCAGTCTATGATGTCGGTGCAGAAGTTTAGCAGCCCAGCGTCATGAAGAGCACTAAGGACTGGGGTGAAGCAAAGCAGCGATTCCATGTCCACATGAGGAATATGCTCATGGTCAAAGATCTTATCCTTATCAAAATGCAGTGAAGAGTAGAAGTTGGCTTGGCTGGCTGTCCAGAAACGCTTCCTTCGAAGATGAGCATAGTCATATGTAGTGTAATTAGTGAAAAACACATGCTCGTGAAAGAATTCATAAGCCTTGAATTTTTGCTTTTTGGAGAAAGGAGTCTTCTGCTTGGGCAGAGGAGTGTAAGTCAATGCCTTCATAGTTTTAGGAATCACAATCTCAAGAACCACAGGCTGAGGAATTTCAGTTTCTCCATTGGTAGCAGACTGGGTCTTCATTTCTTCGGCAACATTAGCATCAGGACTAGTGGCTGGAATTTATTCATGAATGGAAGGTGTGGCTTGAGGTTCATCAGAGCCCATTTGAATTTCTTCAGTCTGGACAAGGGACTGAGGAATCTGTTGCAGTGGGGTGAATAGTGGTGAGTTGGGGTACTGACTGACCCAATAGTCATAGTTCAGCACCGGAGTGTGATAACCCACAAGTATAGGGGATCGCAACAGTTTTTGAGGGTAGAGTATTCAACCCAAATTTATTGGTTCGACAAAAGGGGAGCCAAAGAATATTCTCAAGTATTAGCAGCTGACTTGTCAATTCAACCACATCTGGAAACTTAATATCTACAACAAAGTATTTAGTAGCAAAGTAATATGATAACAGTGGTAACGGTAGCAAAAGTAATATTTTTGGTTTTATAGTGATTGTAACAGTAGCAACGGAAAAGTAAATAAGTGAAGAACAATATATGAAAAGCTCCTAGGCAATGGAACAGTGATGGATAATTATGTCGGATGCGATCAATCATGCAACAGTTATAGCATAGGGTGACACAGAACTAGCTCTAGTTCATCAATGTAATATAGGCATGTATTCCGAATATAGTCATATGTGCTTATGGAAAAGAATTTGCATGACATCTTTTGTCCTACCCTCCCGTGGCAATGGGGTCCAATTGCAAACTAAGGGATATTAAGGCCTCCTGTTAATAGAGTACCGGACCAAAGCATTAACACATAGTGAATACATGAACTCCTCAAACTACGGTCATCACCGGTAAGTATCCCGATTATTGTCACTTCGGGGTTCACGGATCATAACACATAATAGGTGACTATAGACTTGCAAGATAGGATCAAGAACTCACATATATTCATGAAAACATAATAGGTTCAGATCTGAAATCATGGCACTCGGGCCCTAGTGACAAGCATTAAGCATAGCAAAGTCATAGAAACATCAATCTCAGAACATAGTGGATACGAGGGATCGAACCCAAACAAAACTAACTCGATTACATGATAAATCTCATCCAACCCATCACCGTCCAGCAAGCCTACGATGGAATTACTCACGCGCAGTGGTGAGCATCATGAAATTGGTGATGGACGAAGGTTGATGATGACAATGGCGACGGATTCCCCTCTCCGGAGCCCCGAACGGACTCCAGATCAGCCCTCCCGAGAGAGTTTAGGGCTTGGCGGCGGCTTTGTATCGTAAAACGCGATGAATCCTTCTCCCTGATTTTTTCTCCCTGAACACAAATATATAGAGCTAGAGTTGAGGTCGTAGGAGCACCAGGGGGCCCACGAGGCAGGGGCGCGCCCAGGGGGTAGGCGCGCCCCCACCCTCGTGGACAGGGTGTGGGCCCCTGGCCTTGATTCTTTTGCTAGTATTTTTATATATTCCAAAAATAATATCTGTTGATTTTCAGGTCATTACGAGAACTTTTATTTCTGCACAAAAATAACACCATGGCAATTCTGCTGAAAACAGCGTCAGTCCGGGTTAGTTCCATTCCAATCCTGCAAGTTAGAGTCCAAAACAAGGGCAAAAGTGTTTGGGAAAGTAGATACGACGGAGACATATCACCTCCCCCAATCTTAAAACTTTGCTTGTCATCAAGCAATTCAGTTGACAGACTGAAAGTGATAAAGAAAAACTTTACAAACTCTGTTTGCTCTTGTTGTTGTAAATATGTAAAGCCAGCATTCAAGTTTTCAGCAAAGATTATGAACTAACCGTATTCACAATAACATTTAGGTCTCATGTTTACTCATATCAATGGCATAATCAACTAGCGAGAAATAATAAGAAATCTCGGATGAAAACACTTTCTCAAAACAATCATAATATGATATAACAAGATGGTATCTCGCTAGCCCTTTCTGAGACCGCAAAACATAAATGCAGAGCACCTTTAAAGATCAAGGGCTGTCTGGAAATTGTAATTCATGGTAAAAGAGATCCAATCAAGTCATACTCAATGTAAACTAACAATAATACATGCAAATGATAGTGGTGCTCCCCAACTGGTGCTTTTTAATCAGAGGATGATGACTCAGCATAAAAGTAAATAGATAGGCCCTTCGTAGAGGGAAGTAGGGATTTGTAGAGGTGCCAGAGCTCGGTTTTGAAATAGATATGAATAATATTTTGAGCGGCATACTTTTATTGTCAACATAACAACTGAGAGATCTCGATATCTTCCATGCTACACACATTATAGGCGGTTCCCAAGTAGAATGGTAAAGTTTATACTGCCCCACCACCAACAAGCATCAATCCATGGCCTGCCCGAAACAACGGGTGCCTCCAACTAACAAAAATCCTGCGGGAGTTTTGTTTGCAATTATTTTGATTTGGTTTGAGCATGGGAATGGGCATCCCGATGACCAGCCATTTTCTCGTGAGTGAGGAGCGGAGTCCACTCCTCTTGAGAATAACCT
>NW_025239689.1:0-3809 GCF_018294505.1 Triticum aestivum
CTCGCCCCAACACTTTTTAACTAGAACTCCGTTAGCTCTGAAAGCGGCTCCGAACAGGCCCTAAGTATCGACGGTTGTCCAAATGAGTGGCTAGAACACATTTAAGCACTTGAACGGCAGCACAGAATATATTGAAGTTATATTGAGGAGCAGACAGAGTAGAACACAACTCTTAATACAATCCAGAGTGTAATACTACTGTTCTAACTTGCACATACACTCTCACATGTCTGCAAATTACTTGCTACTACCTCGGTCCGGGTTTATTGGTCCACATCATATTTTGTGCCAAATTTTGACCATAGATTAAACTAACAAAATATTCACGCATATCACCAAACATTATATTTTTGAAAATTATGTTCAAATACGAATCCAATGAGATAATTTTTCTTGACGTGCATTAACATTTTATTAGTTAAATCTTTAGTCAAAATTTGGCACAAACTACAAGGGGACCTATAAACCAGGACGGAGGTAGTAGCTGAGTAGAGGGAGCACTTGAACTGAAGCCACAACGATGAGGACTGCAGGGCATTGCCTTCCACTTAACTTGAATACAGAATCAGGCCCCTATCCACTTCCAAGTAAACTATGGTACCATCTTGCCATCTGTCGGTCCAATTTTTCCAATGTAAGTTGGTTTTGTATAATCGGTGTGAACGGCACGAGAAACAGAAAGAAAGAATACCTGTCATCGTAGTTCGTCCCATCATCCGAGGAATCCAATCTCTGGACACCTTGGTCTCTGTCACTGAAAAATGTTTTTTTTCTTCACTCAAATTAAGTGTGTCAAGAAAATACATGTTACCCGATAATGGCATTGATAGAGGTAACAGACATAAAACATACCTTCCTGATGAAGGGAGCTCCAATTTCTGTAAAACTTTCAAAATATACCTCCTTGGCAGGAAAGGAGTATGGTCAGTTCTTCCATCATAGAAGTTCATGCCAACAAAATTTCCATCCGCAAAATTAACAAGGGGGCCTCCAATCCCAGCCTAGTCCAAAATCACAAGCCAAGTTTAGACCTTTGTACCTCAAGCACATATATATAGGTCAATAAAGTAACAATTCATATGGATGCTGATGAAACTATTTATAGTGGGTACCAAGAATAAAAGCGGGCAATAGAAATCACCAGTGTATATACCTTCTTGATTTCACAAGTGGGCAGCCTGAGGTCTTTGCAGCGACGTGTTATAGGATCTCCACTCACTACCCCCATTGAGCCGCATAATAATCCCTCTTCAGGCTCACGACCTATAGCTACAACATTTTTAGGTTCAGGCTCTTCACGAGACATTTTTCTCCTCTACGCGGGAGGGAGGATGGTTGGATTTAAGAAAACGAGATTGTTACCGAGGGGTGTTGTGTACGCCGCGGAATCGGGGTTTTGATCCGCGACTTTTTGGGGTTTTATATCGTGGAGGGATGGGGGGGAAAGAGGGAGTCCTTCACGGGTAGGCCTTCAAATATCCAGACCGGGATCAAATCGTATACGACACACAGATAAATAAAGGAAGGAAAAAAGCCAGGGATCAGCCCCCGAAAGAAGAAGAAATCCAACCTAGCTTGCGTTTGGCCCCCGAGCGTGGCAGTGTCTTTGATCGCCGTTCCACGTACGTCCCGCCGCCATGGGCGAGCGCGAGCGCGCCCACGTGATCCGCGGCCGCCGCGGCAGCTCCATGCTGGATGATGACGATCTCCTCTGGGAGATCCTTCTCCGCCTTCCGCCGCAGCCGTCCTCCCTCCCACGTGCCTCCGCAGTCTGCAAGCAGTGGCGGCGCCTCACAACAGATCCAGTGTTCCTCCGCCGGTTCTGCGAGCATCACCGGGAGCCGCCCCTCCTTGGCGTCTTCGGGTACCACGAAGAACACTTCGTGTTCGCTCCTTCCCTGGACCTCCCCAACCCTACCCGTGCGCTTTGACCTTGTGAGCCATGTGCTCGGGTGCCGCCACGGCGGCGTCCTCATTAGGGACCATATACGGAAACAAGTCATTGTGTGTGACCCTAGTGGCGGAGCTTGACAAGAATCCATGGGGGGCCAAAGACACAAAAAAAATTAACCAACTGCAACAAACCAGAACTTGTAGCCTCCAGTCAAATTTATACTTATATTATCCATATTGGTTGTAAAATACATATATGATTAACAATATATATTTCATAAGAGAACTAACTACACCAAAATATACGACTTGTCTATATGGATATACCGCTCTATCCATATTGAAAGAGACGTTGATGGCCCTTTTTACCAGAAGCTTCACAGTGTTTCAGTTTTGGTTGCATAGGACCTAGCAACAAATATGATCTCTCATGCTATCTCTTTGATTTGGTGGGTATTGCAAAATTTGTGGTCGCAATGCAGGGTCTCGCTCGAAGAATTCCATACCTCGGAATACGACAGGAAGAGGAACTAAATTATTTGTTTGAGGCTCATCATCTTGATTTTCAAGTTGTTGTTCCAACTCAAGAAGCAGGGGTAAAGGTTGCGCTGGTGGAGGATATTCTGCAACTGCTTCTGTCCATTGTCTTTTGAACTATGATTGAATGTTGCCGCTGCTGCCCTTAACCATGGTCACTTGATCAGTCTAATCTCTGTTTGAGAACAACCGATAACAACAGAACAAATACAAATCTGTGATGCAAAACAACAACAACAACAACAACAAAGCCTTTAGTCCCAAGGAAGTTGGGGTAGGCTAGAGGTGAAACTCATAAGATCTCGCAACCACTCATGGCTCTGACACATGGATAGCAAGCTTCCATGCACCCCTGTCCATAGCTAGCTCTTCGGTGATACCCCAATCCTTCAGGTCTCTCTTAACGGACTCCTCCCATGTCAAATTCGGTCTACCCCGCCCTCTCTTGACATTCTCCGCACGCTTTAGCCATCCGCTATGCACTGGAGCTTCTGGAGGCCTGCGCTGGATATGCCCAAACCATCTCAGACGATGTTGGACAAGCTTCTCTTCAATTGGTGCTACCCCAACTCTATCTCGTATATCATCATTCCGGACTCGATCCTTCCTCGTGTGGCCACACATCCATCTCAACATACGCATCTCCGCCACACCTAACTGTTGAATATGTCGCCTTTTAGTCGGCCAATACTCAGCGCCATACAACATTGCGGGTCGAACCGCCGTTCTGTAGAACTTGCCTTTTAGCTTTTGTGGCACTCTCTTGTCACAGAGAATGCCAGAAGCTTGGCGCCACTTCATCCATCCGGCTTTGATCCGATGGTTCACATCTTCATCAATACCCCCATCCTCCTGCAGCGTTGACCCCAAATACCGAAAGGTGTCCTTCCGAGGTACCACGTGACCATCAAGGCTAACCTCCTCCTCCTCACACCTAGTAGTACTGAAACCGCACATCATGTACTCGGTTTTAGTCCTACTAAGCCTAAACCCTTTCGATTCCAAGGTTTGTCTCCATAACTCTAACTTCCTATTTACCCCCGCCCGACTATCGTCAACTAGCACCACATCATCCGCAAAGAGCATACACCATGGGATATCCCCTTGTATATCCCTTGTGACCTCATCCATCACCAATGCAAAAAGATAAGGGCTCAAAGCTGACCCCTGATGCAGTCCTATCTTAATCGGGAAGTCATCAGTGTCGACATCACTTATTCGAACACTTGTCACAACATTATCGTACATGTCCTTGATGAGGGTAATGTACTTTGCTGGGACTTTGTGTTTCTCCAAGGCCCACCACATGACATTCCGCGGTATCTTATCATAGGCCTTCTCCAAGTCAATGAACACCATATGCAAGTCCTTCTTTTGCT
>NW_025239690.1:0-1145 GCF_018294505.1 Triticum aestivum
CTCGTCTTCCGCGCGCTGCTGTCTCATCTTCCGCGCGGCCATCTCGTCTTCCGCCCGCCGCCCTCTCGTCTTCCACGCGGCCATCTCGTTTTCCGCCCGCCGCCCTCTCGTCTTCCGCGGCCCGGCGCCTCCCTGCCGCATTAAATCCGCCCGGCGCTATAAAACCCACCCTGCGCGGCGAGTTTGGTCACACCGGCCACCTCCTCCACCGCCCCGCCCCCCTCCTCTCCCTCTTCACACCGCCGTTCTCTTTGCGGGATGGCGTCCAGCGACTCGGACTCCGACGGCGCGGCACAGGGCGGCCACTGGCCGTCGAGCCTCCCGTTGGGGCAGACGGAGGACCTCGCTCGGTTCGGCCTCTACGTGCCGCCGGCGGCGACGCTGCCGCGGCCGTGGAGGATCTCCGCGGACGGATTCCCCATGCAGGGCGCACCAGCGACGCCGGCAGAGCTTCGCGCGCACCCCGGGGGACGCTACAACCGGAAGGGCCGCCGCCATTTTTGGAAGGGCAAGCGGTTCAACGACGTCATCGGCGCCTTCAAGCGCGCCGCCCGAGGGCTCCTTGTCGGCGATCTCTCTCGTGGAGCCGGGCCCTCCCAGCCGCGCAGGGCACCCGCTCCCACCCCCGCCCCAGCAGCCCCGGCCGAGATTGTGATCCCGCCGGAGCAGGCGGCGCTCCAGCAGGACGGCGACCCGGAGGACACGCCCGGGCTCCTCGCGATCCTGGCGCGGTCAGTGGAGGAGGCCGCCGCGGTGGCGGCGCTGGAGGCCCAGGAGGAGGCGGCGCTGCAGGCGGCGATGGCGGCGCAGCAGGCGGCGATGGCGCCGTCGGAGTGGCAGCAGGAGTGGCAGCAGGCGCCGGCGGCGGAGGAGGAAGAGGATTCGGACGACGTCCCGGTGGACTGGGACGACGTCGCGAAACGGTCCAGCAGCGACAATGACGGCGGCAACGGCCCGGCCGTGATTGACCTACATAGCGACGCCGAGTAGTTTTTTACTATTTATTATGTACGAACTACTTTATGTACGAACTTTTTTTAGTGTGTTGTTTGCGGCCCTAAAACTAAACTAAAACTAAACCTAAAACTAAAAAACAGAAAAAAGGAAAAAAGGGGTAGAGCTCACCTGAGGCAGGGCCGGTGGAG
>NW_025239690.1:3090-3809 GCF_018294505.1 Triticum aestivum
GAGGAGGCCCTCGCTCGTCGGAGGGAGGAGGAGAGGAGAGGAGCGCTCGGCCGTCGGGGGAGGCGGGGCTGGAGTCCCGCGGGGGTCGGGGCGGCGGCGTCGGGGCAGCGCAAGACCACAGCGGCGGCGTCGCCGACGGCGTGCAGGCGCGGCGGACGGAGGGGGCGGAGCAAGGGGGCGGCGGTGTACGGTTGGGGTCGAGTGGGGGATCTGGCGAGGGAGGGAGGGAGGCCACAGTGCGAGGGAATAGGTGGAGTGCCGGATGTCTATCTAATGGCGCACCTGCCCCAAGTGCGCCATAAGTACGACGATAGCAATGGCGCACCTCACCCTGGTGCGCCATTAGGAATTACTAGCCCGACTGCTCAGGTTATATTTCCACCTAACCCTATCTCCATCAGAACACGCCCACTAGCCCGACTGGTCAGCACGCAGCACACACACTAGGAGGTCTTGGGTTCGATTCCCAGGCTCCCAAATTTTTGTTTTTATGCATTAAAATGTTGTTTGATATTTATTTGTGTTTAAATATGTTCAAACTTGTTTAAATCATAACAGTAATATTTTTTATAAAAACAGTAATATTTTTTATAAAAAAATGCATTTAAAATGCTGTTTGATATTTATTTGTGTTTAAATATATTCAAACTTGTTTAAATCATAACAGTAATATTTTTTTATAAAAACAGTAATAATTTTTATAAAAACAGGGTGCGGGG
>NW_025239691.1:0-3809 GCF_018294505.1 Triticum aestivum
TTGTAATGAAGCACTGGAACTGTGATGACACAAGTAATGATATAGTTTTGCATCTCAATTTATTGCTATGGCTGGAACGAGCAATTGTTTTGCCACTGATTTGATGCCACTCTTAATGTAATATGTAATTATCTCTACTTGTGTAAATAGGGATCTTCTTTGAAGATAGCATATATTTTAGTGGAACTGCACAAGAAGATGTTGGAAACATTAAACTAATCAAGGAGTATATAGTAAGCATGGCAACCAGAGTAGGTAGCAACAGATGGTTCCAGAGAAGTGTTTGATCTGTATGCTCTACACAATAAGCCTCATGACAAAGGTTGGTACTCGCCCATGGATTTCATCCATATAATTGAGCTTTGTCATCTCTATTGGTGTTGTGCTACTGTTTAGATACTGTCATGAGAAAGTGTATTGTCCTTGAGAAGTGCTTCATCTGTGCTGTTTTATGTATTTCCTTTCCTTTTTTCGAGCAAATAGGGATGCTAGCATTTAGTTGTCCTCTTGTCTTTGCACAACACGATTATCCTCCTCTGAATAAGAATATGGAGTACGTGAAGTGACTAGTTCCAATTATACCAGGATGAAGAAGCTCTGTCTATCTTCTCACCAGAAGGAGCAGTTGAAGGATGGTTACGTTACTCCCCACAAGACCAAACTAACTTCAGCTCAGAAGGACTAATAGATATCCATTTTTTTGTTGTGATGCGCAAGTACAATATTGTTCTAGGATTCTTTCTGGTGAGTTCCATTTTTAAAAGTGTGCTCTACATGGACCATGTAGGTGTCTGTTTAAACTGTCAATTCATAGTACAGTTTGCTTTATACTAATCACGTTTTTTGTATTTGTGCAAACAGGGGTGCTCAGCTTGATTTCAATGGGAAATATACAAAATGTTCATGAATACATCGAATCATTGATTTCCACCAAAAGAAAGGAGGTGCCGATAAGTTCATGGCATTGCAACATATAAGGGCGAAATCATATAAGCTATGCGCAAATTTGGTTGATTTTGGTGGAACTGGACAAAAAGAATAGCTGGTTTATTTAGCACGAGGTGTCATGTCAATGTCCGAACTGATGGCAAACCCTGCCCATTCCACAATTGTAGGCGTTTGATATTTTGGAATGGGAAAACCTTGTCAAAGTTTGCTCATTGACGTACGCAAAACAACAAGAATTTGACATTTTTGAATGGGACAACCTTATCAAATTTTGCTCATTAATGTTAGCAAGAAGACATGCGTTTGATATTTTCGAATGGACGCCCTTTGCTGCCAGCACCGTCGATCGATTTTTCTTTATTATTTAGTTGTGAAGTAAATATTGGATGTGACATGTGAATCGCTGAGATGTATAATCATCAAACGTTCTGAATGTTCTCTATGAATTGCCAAGCCTGTGTGTTTGATTGTAATGTACATGAATGCTAAAAAGCTGTTCAAACTCTTTATACTCCCTCTGTTCCTTTTTACTTCGCACATTGTGAAAGTTCATACTTTTTTCTATAAAATTGTCAAAGTAGAGATACTTTGACTATAGACAAAACTTGTATGCACACTAAAAAGGACTGGAGGGAGTACATGTGAAACAGCCGTAAAAGAGGTGATCACCCTGGGAATAATGCTAGTACGTATTATCTTACATGTTCATCCAATGCCAGTGATACAAGAATTTGAACTAATCGAACTAAATTCATTCATATATACACGGTTGGATTTCATGTAAACATGTCGGATTTCATTACATTTCATACATTCTTCAACTAAAAAGGGGTGCGCTGGAGGTCTAATTAATTAACCGAAGCTACCCACCTGTGTTCGGCTGAGCCGAACAGAAGCTTCTTCTCAAGTGGACTGAGCTTCAGTGACTTAACTGCAGGTGCAGTTGCGTAACTGACATGTGGCCCAGATGCCTGTTGGGCCCATGTGTCAGTCAGCCAACTGCACCAGCAGTTAAGTAGAACTAGCGTCCTTCTCCAACATAGCTCTCCGACTCCATGTCGCCGCCAAGACGCTAATCGGCCAACAATGGTCAACCCGCCTAGCTTGTCTTCAACCAGAGGGTAGCAGCGGTGGCCTTACTTGGACCCGAGCGGCGGCAACCTACCATGTTCTACTCTTCCTCCTTTTCTGTCTGGTGCGGCCTCGTTGGCAGCGGGGTGGGGCCTCACGAAGCCGGCGATGTCCTCTTTCTCGTTGCCGGCGGGGCGGCGCCTCGGCTCAGCTGGTGATGTCCTCTGCCTCGTTATTGGTGGGGTGGGGCCTCGGCGGAGTAGGGCCTCCACCTCGGTGCCGGTGGGGCGGGGCCTTAGCAGAGTCGACGGTGTCCTCTACCTCGTTGTTGGTGCCATGGGGCCTTGGCGGAGCAGGGCCTCGTCGAAGCCAGTGGAGCAGGGATTTGCCGGAGCCGGCATTGTCGTCTGCCTCGTCCTCGGTCTCGCCAAACAGCGCCTCGCCCGCTTCATTGCCCTCTTTGTAGGCGACCGCAGCCTCCGCCACCAGCATGCGGTAGCGCCAATGCTCGAGGTGGCCCTTGCGGGCGTACCTTTACGAGTCGAGCATGGCCTCCTGCTCCGCTCGCTCTGCGGCGATCTGCTCCTCTACATGCCGATGCTCCTGGAGGAGATGGTGGTTGTAGGTGGCGTCGGCCTACGCCTCCCGGAACTGCTCCTGACGCTTCTGCCTCACCATGTCCATGTATTGGGCACGTGCCTCGCCAATGGTCATGGTTTAATGCACCGGCGAGGATGGCGTGGAGGAGGGGGTTGGCGCCGGATCATCGACTACCATGTTCTACATTGGGACGTCGTCGTCCTCCGGCTGCTTGCCGGGCAGCCAGTCGGCAGCAATGGCTGCCATATCCTTGTGTTCTGTCGTCTGCCCGTCCCGAAGAGCACTAGAGCGCGAGGAAGCCATGGTGGGCAGTAGTGGTGTGGACAGGAGAAAAGTGTCGGCGTTCTGGGAACGGGGGTCCCCAGACTTGCCTTCCTGCGGCCTGCGGCATGGCTGAAGGGGGCGGCCGCGCATGGCCCATCTTCATCAGCACGAGCTCAAGACCCTCACGAGGGGCCAAGCCTCGCGGGGCGGACGATAGGAAGCTTCCTCAGGCACGGCCTCGTCAGGCTGGCTCGCGAGGAGGCGGAGAGATCAAGGCAGGGTACCTCACGAGGTGCCCATGACGCAAGCCATGACGACCAAGGGCGCCAGGAAACCAGTAAACCAGTAGAGAGAGCGACTGAAGTCCCCCTTGTAGTTCATCGCACCAGCCAAGGACAGACCCCCGCGAGGCTATTCTCCCTGGTATTGTTCATCATCAGCCCAAGAGGCAATCCACCACACCACACACTGGAGTAGGGTATTACACCACAATGGTGGCCTGAACCAGTATAAACTCTGTGTCTCTTGTGTTGTTCCTTTGATTGCTTAGATCATAGCGAGGCGGTGAGATGCAGGTAGGCAGAGGATGAAATCTCCACGCGCACCCTAGAGTTCGAACCTAGAGGGTCTGCCGGAACCCAAAATCCAACATTTGGCGCGCCAGGTAGGGGTGCGCCGGAATTCGCCTTCTGCAGCCCCGTTCTTCACCGACCATCGCGTCCATGTCAGACACTCGCCGGGCCCGCGCCGAGCGCCGAGCCGCTCTCGCTTCCCGCGTCGCCCAGATGACCCCGTCGGCGGCCACCCCAGTCGTTCCCCGTCGCCTGCCGTCAACGCCGCCACCGGCCCAGCGGGGAACGAGCAGCAAGCATCGTCCCAGCATCCATCCATGAGGCGAGACGGCCGCACTGCCACTACCTTGCTCA
>NW_025239692.1:0-3809 GCF_018294505.1 Triticum aestivum
AATGATCATGGTGTTGTGTACTTTGAGAACCGTCTAGTGGTTCCCAAGAACCAGCATCTACGGCAGTTGATCCTTAAGGAAGCTCATGAATCTCCTCTCACCATTCATCCCGGTAGTACTAAGATGTATCAGGACCTACGCCAGAGGTTCTGGTGGACTAGGATGAAGAGAGAAATTGCTCAGTATATTGCAAATTGCGACGTCTGTCGTCGTGTAAAAGCAGAGCACCAACGGCCTGCTGGCACCCTTCAACCCTTAGCTATTCCTGAATGGAAATGGGATAAAATTGGTATGGATTTCATTACCGGTTTTCCCAGGACCAAGAGAGGGAATAATGCCATTTTCGTCGTGGTCGATCGTCTTTCCAAAGTAGCCCATTTCCTACCTGTTCGTGAGAGTATAACCGCTAGTCAGCTGGCAGACTTATACATCTCCCAAATAGTGTCTCTCCATGGTGTTCCTTTGGAAATTAACTCGGATCGAGGAAGTCTTTTCACCTCTCGATTTTGGGAAAGTTTCCAAAATGCTATGGGAACTCGTCTCTCTTTTAGCACCGCTTTCCACCCTCAGTCAAGTGGTCAAGTGGAACGCGTCAACCAAATTCTAGAAGACATGCTTCGAGCCTCCGTCATCTCTTTCGGAATGGACTGGGAGAAGTGCCTTCCATTTGCCGAATTCGCTTACAACAACAGCTATCAATCTAGCTTGGGTAAAGCCCCTTTTGAAGTTCTCTATGGACGACGATGTCGAACACCCCTTAACTGGTCAGAGACCGGGGAAAGAGAATTCTTTGGCCCGGATATGATTCAGGAAGCAGAAGAACAAGTTCGTATCGTTCGTGAAAAGTTGAAAACAGCCCAATCTCGTCAAAAGAGTCAATATGACCGAAAACATAAGGCTATGTCTTTCGAGGTTGACGAGAAGGCTTATCTTCGGGTCACCCCTCTGAAGGGAACCCATCGTTTCGGTATCAAAGGCAAATTGGCTCCTCGTTACATTGGACCTTTTCGCATTCTTGCCAAACGAGGAGAAGTTGCCTACCAGTTGGAACTACCTCCGCACCTCTCCAGAGTTCACGATGTCTTCCACGTTTCTCAACTCAGGCGTTGCTTCTCGGATCCTATCCGTGAAGTGGACCACGAAACGCTTGATCTCCAAGATGATCTTACATATCGAGAGTACCCCATTCGTATCCTCGATCAAGCCGAACGTACCACGCGACGTCATAATATCAAGTTTCTCAAGGTTCAATGGTCGCACCATTCTGAGGATGAAGCAACTTGGGAAAGGGAGGATCGTCTTCGACTTGAATATCCCGCCTTCTTCTCGGAGGAACCCAAATCTCGGGACGAGATTCTTTTGAGTGGGGGTGAGTTGTCACAACCTAGTTAGTCATGCATTAGAGTGTTGCATCATGTTTACTCTTTCATCAGAAACTTGAAATGGGGATGACAGAACCCCCAGTCCCCTCTGAAACCAACTAGGGTTACTAAAATAATTTTTCAATGAACCTGAAATGCCCTTCTAAAATGCCCATCATTTTTGTCTTGGTTCAGAACCTCTGCCAAAAGTGGTGCACATTTTCCTAGGCCATCCTAGGGTTTTTGAATTAAATCATAAATATTTGAATTTGGGCATTTAAAATAATATAAAATATTCAAATGCTCAAATATCTCCAAACTAAAATGTTTCATGTTGGAAATAATCCAACTATGGGCCAGGAATAGTTTGGTGATTTTTGAAGTTGCCTAGGTATTTTATTTAATTCAACAAAGTTGCAGATATATTAAATAAAAACAGAAACAGAAGAAAATGAAAAAGCTTACCTGTCGCCCACCAGCCAGTCCACCTGGCCGGCCCAGCCCGGCCACCGCTCCAGCGAGCTGCTTGGCTTGCCAGGCAGGCAGCCAAGGTGCTCGGTGGCGGCACCGCAGCTCGCCACGCAGCTGCTCGCCGCCTCGCCGCCTCCCTCGCCCGGCTAACGCCGTGAACCGGCCTCCCTCTCTCCCCCGTACCCCCCAGACACCCCTCTCCTCTCCAGCTCCTCCCCCTCGCACGCCCCAGCCATGGCCGACGCCACCGTCGCCGCACCACCGTCGTAGCCGTGCTCCCCGTCGTCTCCACGCCGCGCCACCCTGTCCAGAAGCTCCGCCGTCCTCTACTCCTTCGAGCTAGCCGAGCCCCGAGCGCTCGCGTGCCTCGAAGCCGCCGCACCGACCTCGCCCGAGCTCGCCGTCGCCGGAGATCCCTTTCAACGCCGTCGCTGCCTCAGCTCGTCCCCGACCCCGCCGGTGGCCTCTACGGGAGCGCTGTGAGCATAGCTACTCCTCCGACCCTCTCCCTCTCATTCCCGAGCTGTGTAGCCACCGCACGAGGATCACACGCCCGCACCGTCGCGGACCTCGTCGCCGACGTGCTTCCGGCCACACTCCGGCCACAAGATGGTGTCCATCTTGCTCACCGAGTCCCACAGCACCTAGCTAGCCACTCCACGAGCCTCACCGACCCCTCTAGCGCCAAGTTCATCCTCGACCGAACCCTGGTGGCCGCCAAAGTCGTCGCCGGCGCCAACTCCGGCCACCCCGACCCCAACGGACTCCGCCAAGAGCTGCGGTTTGTCCTCAGCTCCACTCCGGTGGTCTCCGCGACCCATTTGGTGGCCAAAATGGCCAAAACCACTCCCGCCGCCGCGTCGGGCTCGCCGGCGGCTAAACGCCGGCAGCCGACTTTGACTTTGACCACGGGTGGGCCCTGGTTGACTCCCCTGAGTCAATGACAGGTGGGGCCCAGCCCTGCTAATTACACAGGATTAGTTTTAATTAAATCTCAATTAAAATAATCACCCTGACATGCGGGACCCACTGTCAGGTTTGACCCAGACCTGTTCCGTTGACCTGCTGACGTCACACTGACGTCAGGCTGATGCAGTAATTGATTTTCTGGATTTAAATTAAGTCAGGAAATTCCAGAATATTATTTAAACTTCAAAAATTCATAACTTTTATTCTGTAACTCCAAATTGGACAAATTATATATGAAAAATGATCAGAAAAATCCAATCTATCCATCTGTACTATTTTCATGCATGATCAAACAAGTTAAATTGATGTTTTAAGCAGAACAAGGAAAAGCACTTAAAGAGGCCATGTTTGAGTTTGAAATTTGAATCTTTGATTCAAATTTGTTCAAACCCTTCTGGTTTTAGTTGCATTAGCCAACACACTCATATTGCCATGTTTCATGCATGCATCATATTGTTGCACATTGTTTGGTGATGGTTGTGTATCGGTGTCCTTTGCGACAGGTTCTGCCCCCGAGGAGTACCGTGATTACCCTAACGAAGAACCTTATCAGTGCATCGAACCATCAGGCAAGCAACCAACCATTTGATCATATCGATACAATCCCATGTTCTCGCTCCTGCTCTCTTTTACTGCATTAAGACAACGCAATTCAAACTGCTGTGTGCTACGGTAGTTGAACCCATTTCCTCTGCATGACCTGTCATTGCCACAGTAACTAGATGAAACCCACTAGCATGTGTAGGAGTTGATTGAGCCCTATGTATGTGTTGTTCCTACCTTGCTATGCCTGCTATGCTTAGAGTCGTGTCAGGTCTGGTTCATCTGGGTGATGGGCTAGAGTGAAATGATTATGTCGGTAATAAGAGTGGTGTGGTGAACACGATTTGGTAAAGGTATCGATGAGAGGCCATGTAGGAGTACATGGTGGGTTGTTTCATTGAAGCCGACCTTAAGCACTGAGATCTGTATATGTGATTTAAGATACAGCTACTACCATGCATTGGG
>NW_025239693.1:0-634 GCF_018294505.1 Triticum aestivum
GTAGAGAGGGTTACGGCAAAAACTGGATGCATTTCGTGTATAAAACGGACAATCTCTTTCGAAGTATCAAGGTTTCATACGGAAACTTGTCTGTTATAAAGGGATTTCATTTTTTGAACTTATTTGAACTCCATAGTTTTTCTGTGCTGAAAATGCACCATTCAAAGCCGCATCATCCATTTTCAACCCTTTCTGACTTCATTTGTTATTTTTCATGCAATTACTGATTATTTTGAGATATAAAACCCTGAAATTGAAAAGCATTTGAAATGAACTCTGAAAAGGTTGAAAGTTGGCATGGTATCATCATTTGACCCACATAGCATGTGCAAGAAAGTAGAGAGGGTTACGGCAAAAATTGGATGCACTTCGTGTACAAAACGGACAATCTCTTTCGAAGTATCAGGGTTTCATACGGAAACTTGTCTGTTACAAAGGGATTTCATTTTTTTTTGAACTTATTTGAACCCCATAGTTTTTCTGTGCTCAAAATGCACCATTCAAAGCCGCAACATCCATTTTCAACCCTTTCTGATTTCATTTGTTATTTTTCATGCATTTACTGGTTATTTTTAGATATAAGACCCTCAAATTGAAAAGCATTTCAAATGAACTCTGAAAAGGTTGAAAGTTG
>NW_025239693.1:644-1229 GCF_018294505.1 Triticum aestivum
CCATTTTCAACCCTTTCTGACTTCATTTGTTATTTTTCATGCATTTACTGATTATTTTGAGCTATAAGACCCTGAAATTGAAAAGCATTTCAAATAAACTCTGAAAAGGTTGAAAGTTGGCATGGTATCATCATTTGACCCACATAGCATGTGCAAGAAAGTAGAGAGGGTTACGGCAAAAATTGGATGCACTTCGTGTACAAAACGGACAATCTCTTTCGAAGTATCAGGGTTTCATACGGAAACTTGTCTGTTACAAAGGGATTTCATTTTTTTTGAACTTATTTGAACCCCATAGTTTTTCTGTGCTCAAAATGCACCATTCAAAGCCGCAACATCCATTTTCAACCCTTTCTGATTTCATTTGTTATTTTTCATGCATTTACTGGTTATTTTTAGATATAAGACCCTCAAATTGAAAAGCATTTCAAATGAACTCTGAAAAGGTTGAAAGTTGGCATGGTATCATCATTTGACCCACATAGCATTTGCAAGAAAGTAGAGAGGGTTACGGCAAAAACTGGATGCATTTCATGTATAAAACGGACAATCTCTTTCGAAGTATCAGGGTTTCATACGGAAACT
>NW_025239693.1:1239-1873 GCF_018294505.1 Triticum aestivum
GTAGAGAGGGTTACGGCAAAAACTGGATGCATTTCGTGTATAAAACGGACAATCTCTTTCGAAGTATCAAGGTTTCATACGGAAACTTGTCTGTTATAAAGGGATTTCATTTTTTGAACTTATTTGAACTCCATAGTTTTTCTGTGCTGAAAATGCACCATTCAAAGCCGCATCATCCATTTTCAACCCTTTCTGACTTCATTTGTTATTTTTCATGCAATTACTGATTATTTTGAGATATAAAACCCTGAAATTGAAAAGCATTTGAAATGAACTCTGAAAAGGTTGAAAGTTGGCATGGTATCATCATTTGACCCACATAGCATGTGCAAGAAAGTAGAGAGGGTTACGGCAAAAATTGGATGCACTTCGTGTACAAAACGGACAATCTCTTTCGAAGTATCAGGGTTTCATACGGAAACTTGTCTGTTACAAAGGGATTTCATTTTTTTTTGAACTTATTTGAACCCCATAGTTTTTCTGTGCTCAAAATGCACCATTCAAAGCCGCAACATCCATTTTCAACCCTTTCTGATTTCATTTGTTATTTTTCATGCATTTACTGGTTATTTTTAGATATAAGACCCTCAAATTGAAAAGCATTTCAAATGAACTCTGAAAAGGTTGAAAGTTG
>NW_025239693.1:1883-2400 GCF_018294505.1 Triticum aestivum
TAAAACGGACAATCTCTTTCGAAGTATCAGGGTTTCATACGGAAACTTGTCTGTTATAAAGGGATTTCATTTTTTTGAACTTATTTGAACTCCATAGTTTTTCTGTGATGAAAATGCTCCATTCAAAGCCGCATCATCAATTTTCAACCCTTTCTAACTTCATTTGTTATTTTTCATGCATTTACTGATTATTTTGAGATATAAAACCCTGAAATTGAAAAGCATTTCAAATGAACTCTGAAAAGGTTGAAAGTTGGCATGGTATCATCATTTGACCCACATAGCATGTACAAGAAAGTAGAGAGGGTTACGGCAAAAACTGGATGCACTTCGTGTACAAAACAAACAATCTCTTTCGAAGTATCAGGGTTTCATACGGAAACTTGTCTGTTACAAAGGGATTTCATTATTTTTGAACTTATTTGAACCCCATAGTTTTTCTGTGCTCAAAATGCACCATTCAAAGCCGCATCATCCATTTTCAACCCTTTCTGACTTCATTTTTTATTTTTCATGC
>NW_025239693.1:2410-3808 GCF_018294505.1 Triticum aestivum
GCATCATCAATTTTCAACACTTTCTGACTTCATTTGTTATTTTTCATGCATTTACTGATTATTTTGAGATATAAAACCCTGAAATTGAAAAGCATTTCAAATGAACTCTGAAAAGGTTGAAAGTTGGCATGGTATCATCATTTGACCCACATAGCATGTGCAAGAAAGTAGAGAGGGTTACGGCAAAAACTAGATGCACTTCGTGTACAAAACGAACAATCTCTTTCGAAGTATCAGGGTTTCATACGGAAACTTGTCTGTTGAAAAGGGATTTCATTATTTTTGAACTTATTTGAACCCCATAGTTTTTCTGTGCTCAAAATGCACCATTCAAAGCCGCATCATCCATTTTCAACCCTTTCTGACTTCATTTTTTATTTTTCATGCAATTACTGATTATTTTGAGCTATAAGACCCTGAAATTGAAAAGCATTTCAAATAAACTCTGAACAGGTTGAAAGTTGGCATGGTATCATCATTTGACCCACATAGCATGTGCAAGAAAGTAGAGAGGGTTACAGCAAAAACTGGATGCCCTTCGTGTACAAAACGGACAATCTCTTTCGAAGTATCAGGGTTTCATACAGAAACTTGTCTGTTACAAAGGGATTTCATTTTTTTTGAACTTATTTGAACTCCATAGTTCTTCTGTGCTCAAAATGCACCATTCAAAGCCGCATCATCCATTTTCAACCCTTTCTGACTTCATTTGTTATTTTTCATGCATTTACTGGTTATTTTTAGCTATAAGACCCTAGATGAAAAGCATTTCAAATGAACTCTGAAAAGGTTGAAAGTTGGCATGGTATCATCATTTGACCCACATAGCATGTGCAAGAAAGTAGAGAGGGTTACGGCAAAAACTGGATGCATTTCGTGTATAAAACGGACAATCTCTTTCGAAGTATCAGGGTTTCATACGGAAACTTGTCTGTTATAAAGGGATTTCATTTTTTTGAACTTATTTGAACTCCATAGTTTTTCTGTGATGAAAATGCTCCATTCAAAGCCGCATCATCAATTTTCAACCCTTTCTAACTTCATTTGTTATTTTTCATGCATTTACTGATTATTTTGAGATATAAAACCCTGAAATTGAAAAGCATTTCAAATGAACTCTGAAAAGGTTGAAAGTTGGCATGGTATCATCATTTGACCCACATAGCATGTACAAGAAAGTAGAGAGGGTTACGGCAAAAACTGGATGCACTTCGTGTACAAAACAAACAATCTCTTTCGAAGTATCAGGGTTTCATACGGAAACTTGTCTGTTACAAAGGGATTTCATTATTTTTGAACTTATTTGAACCCCATAGTTTTTCTGTGCTCAAAATGCACCATTCAAAGCCGCATCATCCATTTTCAACCCTTTCTGACTTCATTTTTTATTTTTCATGC
>NW_025239694.1:0-595 GCF_018294505.1 Triticum aestivum
AGTTCGAAACCGATTCAAATTCAAATTTAAAATATAGGTAAACGACAAAAGTTTTCAAATAATAAAACTAAAATGTTCTGGTTGTGCCAAATAATGCGTAGGTAATTATGGTGAAGAAACCACACTTGTATAAAATATGTAAATACTCAAAGTGAATAAAATAGTAGCAAAAACAATTAGTTAAATGATTATAAAATAATAAACAATTACAAATGATTTTATATTAGGTGCCAAGTTAATTGCGGTAGCGGCATAAGTATTAAAAATATTTTAGGTGCAACTTGGGTTTTTCATAAACACCGAAATTTAATTAAAACAGAAAAGAAGAAGAAAAATAAAATAAAGAAACAAACTAACAGAAAACTAAACTAAAACAAAAGAGACCCCCCCTGGACCCCTTGGCCCAACTGGGCCATGGCCCAGCCGGCCGCCCCCTGGCCTATAGGCCACCCCACACCCCCCGAAACCCTAACCACCCCGTCAGCCACTCGCCCCTCCCACTCGCTCCCCCTCCCGATCCAGATCGGATCGGGACCGAACCACCCCGACCCCCCTGCCATCGCCGCCACACGCCTCGCCGGCGTCGCCTGTCCCC
>NW_025239694.1:2605-3808 GCF_018294505.1 Triticum aestivum
GCTGGCCTCTCTGTTTTGCCTAGGTGGGGCTGCGACGTGTTGATCTTCCGAGGCCGGGCATGACCCAGGAAAGTGTGTCCGGCCAAATGGGATCGAGCGTGTTGGGCTATGTGGTGCACCCCTGCAGGGAAGTTAATCTATTCGAATAGCCGTGATCTTCGGTAACAGGACGACTTGGAGTTGTACCTTGACCTTATGACAACTAGAACCGGATACTTAATAAAACACACCCTTCCAAGTGCCAGATACAACCCGGTGATCGCTTTTCCGCAGGGCGACGAGGAGAGGATCGCCGGGTAGGATTATGCTACTCGAGATGCTACTTGGAGATGTTACTTGGAGATGCTACTTGGAGGACTTCCATCTACTCTCTTCTACATGCTGCAAGACGGAGGCTGCCAGAAGCGTAGTCTTCGATAGGACTAGCTATCCCCCTCTTATTCTGGCATTCTGCAGTTCAGTCCACTGATATGGCCCTTTACACATATACCCATGCATATGTAGTGTAGCTCCTTGCTTGCGAGTACTTTGGATGAGTACTCACGGTTGCTTTCTCCCCCCTTTTCCCCCTTTCCTTTTCTTTCTGGTTGTCGCAACCAGATGCTGGAGTCCAGGAGCCAGACGCCACCGTCGACGACGACCCCTACTACACCGGAGGTGCCTACTACTACGTGCAGCCCGCTGACGACAACCAGGAGTAGTTTAGGAGGATCCCGGGCAGGAGGCCTGCGCCTCTTTCGATCTGTATCCCAGTTTGTGCTAGCCTTCTTAAGGCAAACTTGTTTAACTTATGTCTGTACTCAGATATTGTTGTTTCCGCTGACTCGTCTATGATCGAGCACTTGTATTCGAGCCCTCGAGGCCCCTGGCTTGTATTATGATGCTTGTATGACTTATTTTATTTGTAGAGTTGTGTTGTGATATCTTCCCGTGAGTCCCTGATCTTGATCGTACACATTTGCGTGCATGATTAGTGTACGGTCAAATCGGGGGCGTCACAAGTTGGTATCAGAGCCGACTGCCTGTAGGAATCCCCATTCCACACTCCTTGGCCGAAGTCGAGTCTAGACATTGCAAAACTTTTACTAACATGGCTGTGCGGCCCATGGGCCCACGTCGCCATTGGGTGGTACTAGGATCTTTTACTCCTCGACCTTTACTCTGGGATTCTGAACTCTCTTCTATTCGGGTTAAACGATTTTT
>NW_025239695.1:0-3807 GCF_018294505.1 Triticum aestivum
GGCAGCAGCACCATCTGCAGTGCAAACACATGGCATTAATATTATGCCCCTTTTGCATTTTCCTATACATAATAATAAGGAAAACCAAGCACATACCCTGTGACTCCTCAAGCCGTTTATTCACCATCACGATATCGGCATCGATGGATCCGATTTGCCTCCTTAGTTCGGCAACTTCAACAGACTGGTGGGCTGCCGGATCCTTGTATACCTGCGCACATATATGGCGCAGTCATTAGTATATGATCCCCCGTTTGCCGCCTATGGCGGGTAACCAGAGTCTTAGGGGCTACTATCTATAGGGAGCACACCTAGTGCGTGCTTCATAACCAAAAAGTTGTGCATTTTTCACTACATACCTCAAAGCCTTTGAGCAGGATTGTAAATGCCTCATTCAAACCGCTGGTGGCGGATGAAATCTTCGTGAGTACTGTGCTCATTAACGAGCGGTGCTCCTCCGAGAGCGCGACTCGCTCCAGACGGCCCGTCAGTACATCCGGCCGGACACTGAACTGTGTCGAACCCTTCTCATCGCCCCCCGTGGGAGCCAAACGCTCCGGGCTCAAGGCGGCTGACGTGTTAGCCTCCGGCTTCGGCAGATCCGGACTCCTCCGTGACGACACCTCCGTGTCGCCCGCTTCATGAGGCAGAGAGGTGGGTGGAGTCTCGCTCTCCATCATCTCCGGACGAAGGTCCCCCGAAGACGAACTCTATTGAGAAGAGCTGCTCGCCGGACTACGAAAGACGAAGTCCTGGTTATGGATCTCGGAGTAACGTCACACCTTCGAATTAATGAATAACTTACGGCTCGGTAGAGGGCTGGCCCGTTGGTGGGCACGACGTGGTGAGGGCGCCCGTCGCGGTAGAGCCCCTTGGTGATGCTTTCTTCCCTTGCTTGGGCGTCTCCGCCTCCAAATCTTCAGAGGCGGCCCTCTTCTTCCCGCGTGGGGAGGAGGCTTTGACCTCCCCTTCCTGGCTATCCTCCATAGGAGGGTTAGCGATTTCCCTGGTCTGGATGCGCAGCGCGTGAAGTTCGGCTTCACTGCCCTTTCCTTCGCCTCTCCCTGAAGGGATTTTGCTGAGCGCCCGGTCCAGCATCTTTGCAATGGTTGGACCAGGAGAGCCTTCAGGAAGTGGTGCCGGACACCTGGTTCTCTTCGCCTTGTCGAGCCACTCCTGGCCGCGGAGGGATTGTTAGAATAATAGTCATGATAAGTATAAATGAAGTGTCCGGCTTTAAGGTTACTTACTTGGGCATCTAGGCGATTGCAGCTTAGGCCCGCATCCTCGGTGGTGTCCGGAGACTTTACATGTGATCCGAAGAATAACTTGCACATACCTTCGAGCGTCAGGTCGAAGAAGTTCTTAATAGTCTGCGGACCCTCCGGATTAAACTCCCACATCCAGAGAGGCCGACGTTTGCACGGCAACATCCGCCGGACTAACATTACCTGAATTATGCTGACAAGATTTATGTTCCTTTCAATAAGCTCCCGGAAACAATTCTGCAGTTCTGGTACATCGCCATTAGTCCCATAATTCCGTCCCACATCGGTCCAAGACGCCAACTGTGATGGAGGGCCTGAGCGGAACTCGGGGGCAGCTACCCACTTTGTGCCTCTGGGAGCAGTGACATAGAACCATCTCCGTTGCCATACGTCGAATACTTCCGGAAAAGAACCCTCTGGCCATGGTGCATCAGTGTTTCTGCTTATTATAGCGCCTCCGCACTCCGCATGTCTCCCCTTGATCATATTCGGCTTCACATTGAAGGTCTTCAGCCATAAGCCGAAGTGTGGGTTGATGTGGAGAAAAGCCTCGCACACAATAATGAAAGACGAGATGTGGAGGATGGCGTCTGGAGCCAGATCATGAAAATCCAACCCACAGTAGAACATGAGCCCCCTTACAAAGGGGTCGAGGGTGAGGCCCAGGCCTCGGAGGAAGTGAGGAATAAACACGGCGCTCTCATTGGGCTCCAGCCTGGGGATAATTTGCCCCGGAGCAGGAAGCCGGTGCTGAACATCGGCGGTCAGGTATCCGACCTCCCTAAGCTTCACAATATCCTCCTCCTGAATCGAGGAGGCCACCCACCGGCATGTTGCGTCGGATCCGGACATACTGGAGAATTTGGGGTGCTGGAGCTTAGGTTTTGAGTGCTGAAGCTCGAGGTACGAGAAGAAGCAGGTGAGATGGTAAAAAGGCGTAGGCCTTGACCCCTTTATAAAAGGGATGAATACCAAGAGTCCTCAGCGTGACCGCTTGAGACTTATCTAAAATACGCAGAATCATATCAACGGACGCCGTGGGGTCACATATGCCCATATTGATAAAAGAGACCGTATTAAGGGGGACACGATCTCTGCTTTGACAGGACATACCAATAAAACCGCCTCGCAACGCGAGTCGAGGTGGAGCAGGAGACGCTGGTTCCTGTTGGACCAGGCCACAATGCAAGGGCACGACGTGCAAAAATTGCCAGCAGAACAGATTTATGCTAGGGTATGTGAAGATCATCTTGCAGATCCGGACACGATCTATGTGTTCGATAAACATCTTGGAGTATTCGGAGGAGGAACCCGCCTTGCAATGCCGAAGACAAGACTGCACGCCGGACTCATCATCATTGAAGCGTGGTTCAGGGGCTACTGAGGGAGTCCTAGATAAGGGGGTATCCGGACAGTTGGACTGTATACATCGTCCGGACTATAGAAGCGTCAAGACTCAAGACTTCGGCTCGTGTCCGGATGGGACTCTCCTTTGCGTGGAAGACAAGCTTGGCGATCCGGATATTATGTTTCCTTCCTTGTAACCGACTCCATGTAAACCCTAGCTCTCCGGTGTCTATATAAACCGGAGAGGATGGTCCTTAAAAGGCCGATCACAATTACAATCATACCATCATAGGCTAGCTCTTAGGGTTTAGCCTCTACGATCTCGTGGTAGATCTACTCTTGTACTACACATATCATCAATATTAATCAAGCAAGAAGTAGGGTTTTACCTCCATTGAGAGGGCCCGAACCTGGGTAAACATTGTCTTCCTTGCTTTCGGTTACCATCAGCCTAAGACGCATAGATCGGGACCCCCTACCCGAGATCCGCCGATTTTGACACCGACAGTCTCCAAACCCTCACAAACTTTCCGGGGGTAGTCACAATGGTCGATTCCTCACCGAATGACTCCTACCGCCTAGGAGTCTCCAACCTCAAAGAGTAACAAGAACGATGGAGAAAAGCTCAAGACTTGCTCAAATCACGAATTCCTTTGATGCAAAGAAGGGGAAGGATTGGATCTCTCACATTTGTGGATCACTTCTCTCAAATGCTCCCAAATCCCTTAAGGATCTAAGATTTGGAGGAGGAGAGTGAGAGAGAGAGAGAGTAAAAAGTGTTCTTGAGGATGTTTGAAGCGAATGGTCAACCCTCCCTCGAGATAGGAGAGAGATATTTATAGTATGCTAGCCGTTGGGACCAAAACCGCACAGCAGCGTCGGCCGTCCGATACACATCGGACGACCGAGGGCTCGGTACACACCGGATGTCCGACAGGGACTGGAAGTCCGATGGTTTGGCTTGGTATAGAAGGTACAGGACGACCGGAGTATTCCAGACGTCCAATGTTTTGGCTCGGTATAGAAGGTACCGGACGACAGGAGGATCCCGGACGCCTGATGTTTTGGCTTGGTATCAAAGGTACCGGACGTTCGGTGGACACCGGCCATCCGATGTTTTTGTACTGATGAGGAGAAGTCGGACGTCCGGTGGAAACCGTGAATTTAATGTTTTGGCTCTGGAAAGGAGGTA
>NW_025239696.1:0-3806 GCF_018294505.1 Triticum aestivum
AGAGAGAGAGAGAGAGAGAGAGAGAGAGAGAGAGAGACATCAGTACCTTCTTAACGAGATCAAGAGCCTTGTCAGCTTCTAGAACTTTGACGTTGAGAATATGACCTTCACTACTTGCACAGTGTCTGGCGATGCTTTGTTCACGTGTAATAACAATAGTTTTTCCACCAGAATTAGCTTTGGCCAACAAGCAGACTGAGTCCCAGTCACGCATTGACAGCAGGCCATCAATAACCAGGAGACAACTGTTTGCCTCCATAATTTTACAACATCCTTCAATAGGGTCTTGGCCATCCATCATACCAATTGCTTCCTCTTCCCTGGCATCAACATCGTGCGAATAAAAATTCAGAAGCAAGCTCCGACACAAGCTCAGCAAGCTGAACGGATGGGCCACTTCCACCCAGCCGTACATTCCGTAATATTTTATCTTCTGCTGTTGGCGATTGTATATTTCTCTGACAAGAGCTGTTTTCCCAACACCTGCAATCCCCCACACGGACACTGTACAACCATCCAAATCATCATCAGAAAAGAAACGCATTTCATGTTTACGCCCAACGAGCTTGCATTCATACTCTTCCTCTTCATTTACGTTGCTTCCTCCATCTCCATCCTGTGGCAAGTATGTATGCATGTAATAAGTAGAGGAATACTACATAATTACATACATACCTTGGACTGCTATACTATCTTAATATTACATACATACCTTGATCAGACCTCTAACATTGAGCAACCGATGTTGTTGGTAATCCACACACTGTTTGGCCAAATATTTGGAACGTGTAATAACAACAATGCAACTACTAGTAGTCCCATATAAGATCTTTTCTTGGATCAATATCCAGTCCATGTAGAACTGCAGGCCACTAATATAGATGAGGCAATCATGTTCAGTCAGAAACTCACGACACTTCTTAAATAATTCCTGGTCAGACATCCCCTCGAACTTCTCTCCAGATACACTTTCTGAGTGTGACATACAGAGTATGTGCATAGCCAATTCAGCCAGCCTGAACCCTCGAGACTCTTCTTCTTCTTCTTCTTCTTCTTCTTCTTCTTCTTCACTACTACCACTCTCATAGCAGTTATTTTTTTCTTCTTCACTACCACTCCACACATAGTAGAACACATGTTCAAATTTCATTTCGTGAAACACTTTCAATGTGAAGTAATCCTCTCCAAGTTCACGCCAAAATTGTGATTTCTCTTCAGCGGTCTGCCATAACAAGGAGATAACATCATGATGTCGTCCTAGTTGCCAACTTAATTCACCCATGCCGATGCGATGCTCACAACCCTGCAACAATTAAGTACCCCGATCATCAAGTTAATCCCTCCACTGGCCAAATTGGCACCACTACAGGAGTAATAAACTAATAAATGATGCGAGGGCAACAACATAACCAATAAGATAAAGAGATTTTTCTTTCTTTACTAGTTACTCCCTTCATTCCGTATAAGGCCACAAACTCAAATTACAAGTACCAATGTAAAATTTAATGACGTTTTCACAAGACAACTTTTCTTTTTGTTAACCGGGATCATTAATATGCCCGCATGCATACAAGAAAGGAATGAGAAGGAAGTTGCACAGTGCCATTATGACTATATGCATGCAAGTATTAAGCAAGTTGGTAGTACGAGGAAACAATATTATTTTTTGCCTCAGTTATTGTTCCTAGCCATGTATAGATGCAAAATATTTTTTTCATAGTGTTCTTGTATAAGGGAATGAAGGGAGTATTATTTTTCTTTGATAGTGTCACTCTAACTACCATGTCTTATACTTTGCGTTTTCTAGATGGTACATTATGAGTTGAGAAAAGCTCCCTTTATCTAAGAAAACTATCCTCTCTTAGAAAAATGTTTTAGCTTTCTCCGTCGGAATTTATTTGTCAGTTGGTTGATTTCGTGTATAATAAGGATGATTTGGAGGCGGTGGTCGACTCGAAGATCCCGTTGTCCGATCCGGCATGGGCTGGGCTGGGCGAAGGGGATCAGCAGGAGGTGGTCCGAAGGCTCGTTCACCGGCGATCGGCGCCGCCAGCGAGGGAAGAATCAAAGCCGAAGATGAAACCATGGATCCGGCCAATCCCTAAGGTAAGTCTCTAACTTTGTATGATTTCATCCGGCCGGAATCTTGGAATCGATTTCAAGGAAGCGGAAGCGCAAAGGGTAGGCGACGTGGATCGGGATGCCGATCACGTTCGCTCCATGGATAGCGGTATGGCGGACATGCGTTTTGCCTCGCCTGGTTTTCCATCGCTAGGGCCTGGCCGCACCGCCAGGATTGCCGTGAAGACCATGGCTGGCCGCGGTGCTGGCAAGGAGCCGCCTCCCCGTGTGGCGCAGCAGCCGCCCCCTCGTGGAGCGCCGCCGCCTGCCCGTGGAGGCCTGCCACTGGGTACTGCCGAGGCTCCATCGAGACATCAACAGCTCCGTCGGGACAGTCGCGCTGTCGAGGGGCCGGCTGCCCCGGCAGCTCCGGCTACCGGGCATGGGAGAGATGGCGGTGGTGGCAGAGCTTTTTCAAGGCGCCGGCGACAACTACAGGAACCCCCCACGAGGGTAGTGGGGGGATGAAGGATATGACCCGCACGGCGAGGGGCAAGCATCGTGGCTCGTGTCGATGGGTGGTGCCCGGGGCTATGCTTGGTACAGTGACGGAGGGGTCTACCGTGGCTTCGAAGGACCGTCGGGCAATTTCGTTGAGGGGGTAGCCGACCCCAACTATTGGTACAGGGGTGGCCACCGTTTGTACCGCAAGGGTCATGGAGGGGTCAGGCAACCTCATCTACTGTGTCCGCTTCCGCCTCCGCCGCTGCTGGCACAGACTCTTGACGTGGTACCGACGGAGCCTTTCTTGCAGCTCATGGCTACATCTTGTGAGGAGATTGATGGATGTTCAACTCTCGGACCAACCTGGCTCTCTCAAATGGAAGTTCACTAGGAGCAGGGTTTTTACAGTCAAATCGATGTATTTGGATCTAATTAATTCTGGTCCAATCCCGAGATCGATTCATATTTGGAAAATTAAGGTTCCCTTGCAAATCAAGGTTTTCATGTGGTTTGTCCACAAGCAAGTGATCCTGTCCAAGGACAATCTAATAAAGCATAGATGGGTCGGTAGTGCAAGATGTTGTTTTTGTGACCACGATAAACAATACAACACCTTTTTATTGATTGTCCTCTAGTTCAGCTTCTTTGCCGTAACATTCATATAGCCATTAACATTAACCCTCCAGCTAACATTGACATGTTGTTTGGGACATGGCTAATTGGAGTGGAAGCAGTCACTGCGGCACGTATTCGGATAGAAATATGCACATTACTTTGCACTATATGGAACTGCAGGAATGGTATCATATTTAACAGATAACACATTCTAAATTTCTTGCAGGTTATCTTCAGATCTACAACATGGACCCGTACTTGGTTGTTACTCACTCCTATGCACTCGAGGAAGCATTTGGCTACTGGGTTCAACCAATGGGAGATTGTAGCACGAGATATCTTGAACCGGTTTGAATGACGGTCTATTAACAGTATAGGTATTTAGTCATCTTTTCCTATTTTCATGCCGGGTGTGGCTTTATCCATTTGATTTTTTTTATTTTATGCTCTGTGTGCGAGCTGTCCTAGTTTATATACTTTCTGATACTTGCCACTTCTAATAATATGGCCGCATGCATGTTTCGAATGCAGAGTCAGGGGGCTTACCTCCTTTTCCAAAAAAATGTAACCAATTCTACAATCTTAAATCTATGTAAACACAACTGAACAGAACACACATAGCTTTT
>NW_025239697.1:0-3806 GCF_018294505.1 Triticum aestivum
AAGCATGTGAACATAGCAAAAGCATAATCAGTTTTTAGACTTACTGAAAACTGGCACATGCTGAAAACAGATTCAAGTAGGCATGTTTACGAGCTCGATGCACTCACTACGGAGCATGTCATGATAAGCTAAGCATACACCCATCAAGAATACACAAAATGCAAGCTAGACATGGCAAGAACAATAATAAGCATGCACGGATCAACTACAACATCATCAGCAAAATCGCTAACGAGTAGACAATCTGCCCAGATTCACGAAGTAGCAAAAGTAGAGCTCGATTGACTCAAGCTAGGGTGCTCCATAATTGCAAACAAAGACATGGATGGATAGAGCACTACAAGATTAATAAAACATCCTTACTGATCATCCTCAAAAGAGACACAGATCACTAGGAAACAACATGAACATATGGCCATATGAGATAAACAGGTCAAGGACTTAGTAAAAATGCTAAGTCCCTGAAAACAGCATTACCAAGTGCCTCAATTTGCAAGCTTGTGCTATCCACCACACACATCGCAAAAATACATGGGTTGCACCTCTGGAAAGATGGCAAAACCCTTAACAAAACATATGTAGAGCACCAGGGCATATCATGCACACATAAATCATGGAAAAAAATGACAAATATCTAAATGGAGCAGCAGATCTGACAATTATCTCAAGTAGCACTCTTCTAACAGCATTTCGGGCATCAAGATGAACTCCAATGAAAATGATGCAATGGAATGAAATGATGTACTCTCTGAGACGAACATTTTGATATGATATATGCCAAAAACGGAGCTACGGATGCGGAGATATAGCATGATGAACAGGAGCACATGAACTAGGGTTTCGGGCAAAAAGTCAACCCTCGAGATTTAGATCTCAGATCTGGCACGGATTTCGAGGTCCACCAGAATCACTGTAGCTCGTCGGAGAAGTCATCGGACTTGGCAGTTGGGGCCGCCGGATCTTGGAGAGGCGGGCCGGACGGCGCGGATCCGGCCACCGGAGCGGCGGACGGCGGGTGGCGGCGGTTGTCGGCGCGGCCTCGGTAGGCGCGATGGGCGCGGGCGCCGGCGAGCGGCCAGGCGAGCGCCGGCGGAAGAAAAGGCGGCGGCCGCGGCAGAGGTGCGGCGACCCGGGCGTGGGGAAGAAGATCCCGAGCGGCGCGGGCGGCGATGGGCCTCGGGGGCCCGATCCGGGCCTCCCGGGCCGGAGCGGCGGCGATGTGGGCGCGAGGTGGCGGCGAATGGGGGCGTGCCACGTGGGGGCGGAGGTGGAAGTCGGACAAGTCCGTCGGTGGCGAAAATGTCCTGCGGCGGCGGACGAAGTGGATCTAGTGTTTTCGGGAGGAAGGGGAAGGAGAAATTCGGGGGTGGCTTTAAATAGGCATAGAGGGAGCTAGGAGAGTCCAAATGAGGTGCGGTTTTCGGCCACACGATCATGATCGAACGCTCTAGATGATGGAGAAGGTTTTGGTGGGTTTTGGGCCAACTTGGAGGGGTGTTGGGTTGCAACACACACGAGGCCTTTTCGGTCCCTCGGTTAACCGTTGGAGCATCAAACGAAGTCCAAATGGTATGAAACTTGACAGGCGGTCTATCGGTAGTAAACCAAGGCCGCTTGGCAAGTCTCGGTCCAATCCGGAAATGTTTAATCCCCACACACGAAAAAAGGTAGAAATGACCACCGGAGGAGAACAAAGCGCGGGAATGCAAAACAGACAACGGGGAAAATGCTCGAATGCATGAGATGAACACGTATGCAAATGCAATGCACATGATGACATGATATGAGATGCATGAAAACGACAAAAACACACAGAGACAAAAACCCGAACCCGAGAAAATAAAATAACTTAAGGCCGGAAACGGCAAGAGTTGGAGTACATATTGGGTAAGTTACATCCGGGGTGTTACAACACTCCACCACTACGAAAGGATCTCGTCCCGAGATCTAGGACTGAAAGAACGCCGGGTACTCAGAACGGAGGTGATCCTCTCGTTCCCAGGTAGGTTCACGGTCGGAATGGTGTGACCACTTCACTTTGAGGAATTTGACTGACTTGTTGTGAGTCTTGCGTTCAGTCTCTTCAAGAATAGAAACTGGGTGCTCACGATAGGATAGATCTTCTTGGAGCTCAATGTCGTCGAAGTTGACGGTGCGGTCAGGAGTCTTGAAGCACTTTCGAAGCTGAGAGACATGGAACACGTCATGAACATTTGCAAAGTTTGAAGGAAGCTCAAGTTGATAGGCGAGATCGCCTCTCTTGCTGACAATCTTGAAAGGTCCCATGTATCTGGGGGCAAGCTTCCCTTTGATACCGAAGCGATGAGTACCTTTCATAGGAGAGACGCGGAGGTAAACATGATCTCCAATCTCGAAAGCCAAATCACGGTGCTTACTATCATAGTAGCTCTTCTGGTGGGATTGGGCTGCTTTGAGGTTATCTCGAATGAATTTGCACATTTCCTCTGCCTCTGTGATTAAGTCATTTCCCAAAAGCCGACGTTCACCGGTTTCAGACCAGTTGAGAGGGGTACGGCACTTCCTGCCATACAGAATTTCAAATGGGGCCTTGCCCGAACTTGCTTGAAAACTGTTGTTGTAGGAGAATTCAGCATAAGGAAGACAATCCTCCCACTTAATGCCGAAGGAGATCACACAAGCCCTGAGCATATCTTCAAGAATCTGATTGACACGCTTGACTTGACCGCTAGTTTGAGGATGGAAAGCTGTGCTGAAGCGGATGTTGGTGCCCATGGCCTTCTGAAAAGAATCCCAAAACTTGGAGGTAAAGATGCTGCCACGGTCTGAAGAGATCACTTGTGGAAGACCGTGCAGAGAGACAATTAGAGAGGTATAGAGCTCCGCCAATTGAGCTGCAGTGATTGACTCTTTGATAGGCAGAAATTGAGCCACTTTAGTGAGTTTGTCGATGACAACGAATATACCATCATTGCCACGCTTGGACTTTGGAAACCCAGTCACGACGTCCATCTCAATGTGGTCAAACTTCCATTCTGGAATGGCAAGAGGTCGGAGGAGACCCGCTGGCCTTTGATGTTCTGCCTTCACTCTTCTGCAGACATCACATTCATTCACGAATTGAGCAATCTCGCGCTTCATTCGAGTCCACCAATAAGCCTGCTTGAGGTCCTGATACATCTTCGTACTCCCAGGGTGGATGGAGAGGAGAGAATTGTGAGCCTCGTTCATGATCACTCTACGAAGGTCACCTTTGGGCACAACAATACGATCTTCGAAGAAGAGAGTATCCTTATCATCAAGGTGGTAGCACTTGTACTTGGGTTGGCTCTTGGCAATCCCAATCTTCACCTTTTTCACCATAGCATCAAGAAGCTGAGCTTGGCGAATCTGGTCTTCCAAGGTAGGAGACACTTGAAGGTTGGCGAGGAAACCTTGAGGAACAATTTACAGATTAAGTTTGCGGAAAGCTTCACAAAGCTCGGGTTGATAAGGCTTGAGAATCAGACTGTTGCAATAAGCCTTCCTGCTCAATGCGTCAGCAATCACATTGGCCTTACCTGGAGTATACTCGATACTCGGATTATACTCTTGAATCATTTCGACCCATCGAGTTTGCCTGAGGTTGAGATTAGGCTGAGTGAATATGTACTTGAGACTCTTGTGATCAGTGAAAATGTCCACTTTTCTTCCCAATAAGAGATGTCTCCAAGTCAAAAGAGCATGCACAACTGCCGCGAACTTGAGATCATGAGTGGGGTAGTTCTTCTCGTTAGGCTTCAACTGGCGAGAGGTATAAGCAACAACTTTCTTCTCTTGCATCAACA
>NW_025239698.1:0-3806 GCF_018294505.1 Triticum aestivum
GGTGTGGGATGGCAAGTTGTGTCTAGACAGGGTGTTCTAGACGTTTGCGGGCTGAGGATCCACTTTGAAGATGCCCTTGTCGCACCAACCATTCGTGGGAGTGTGGCCGTGTGGGATGGGGTGATCTCGAGCTAGGCTTTCGACCATAGCCGGAATCTCGTGGATTTAGAAGAAAATGACTAATCATAGACTAAACTAAGGTGTAGTGAGCTGACACTTAAACCGAGAGTAAATTTTCAAAACCCACTTCTATTACCTCGCTCACTGCCGAAAACCATTGTTTTTATAAACTAGTCGCCAACCCGTGCATTCGCACGGGCTATAATATTTACTTATTTGATAATGTTATTTTGTGATAATTAGCATGGAAAACTATTTTCTGGTCCGACATAACATTTTATGGTTCTGTTGGTTATTCCCCAAAGTTCTTCCATACAAACAAACATCAAGGCCGAAACAGCATATTTTGAAAACAACCGGTAGACTATACACAATATTAATATTATAGTTAATATTATTCCTGGTGGCCCGGTTAGTTCATTGACATTGTATTGTTGTGGACATCTGTATTAACTGATACTGCCTTGATAATATATTACCCTTTACCTAAAAAAACATTCCCGAGTATAAGTTGGTTAATATTGAAGCTATTTGCCAAAATATAAAAATGATGCGAACATAATTATTAAGAAAGGTGTTAGGCAAAATATGGATTACAAATGCAAAAATATATCATAAGGTATAGTTAATGCGTTGAAAATAAAGGTTATGATCATGTACTACAATGTGTTGCGTTAGTACCATAATTTTCTAATGTATATAAATTAAAAAAATAGCCTAGATCGCATTGACTAATATTTTTCAAAGGACCAGTTACATATCTGAATTCTTTAATGACTGGGCATTGCATTTTCAAAAAAAAATCCCAAATTTACCATGATAAGTGAGTGCTGTATTTTTCTTGTTTAAGGTTGATTCTTGACCTTCTTAAACATTTTTGATTTTACAGTACCATATATTTTGGTGCCCTACAGAAATTACCTGGTATATATGGTATTCTTTTGTAGCGTATAATCAGTTAATCAGGAAGTCACATGTCATGTTTTCAGCCGAGAAAAAGTAACATGTCAAGGATAGTAACACTAGTAGAAAAGGGGGCAATGGTCCAGGCCGGTCCAGCCCATTAGTCCCGGTTCAATCCAGAACCAGGACCAATGGGGGCATTGGACCCGGTTCTTGAGCCCCGGGGGCCGGCCGGGCCACGTGGGCCATTGGTCCCGGTTCGTCTGGACCTTTTGGTCCCGGTTGGCGGGACGAACCGGGACCAATGTGCCTTGCTCCTGGCCCACCACCATTGGTCCCGGTTGGGGGAATGAACCGGGACCAAAGACTTCCCTTTAGTCCCGGTTCATGCCACGAACCGGGACCAATTAATTGCCTATATATACCCCGCGAGCAGAGCACTCTCACTGCTCTGTTTTTCGTGGCCTGCGAGGAGAGAGCTTTGTGTTGCTCTACAAGGTTGTCAGAATCGTGATTCTGAATCGGATCGCAGCTCTGATGGTAGGATCGCAAATCGTAGAATCTTCACTATCAGGATCGTAAGAACTTAGATTCTATGAACCAAAATCGTAGAATCATAGGGGTTAGTTTGGATCGTAAAGTCGTAGAATCATACAATAGAATCGCGATTCTGACAACCTTGTTGCTCTAGCTCACCTCCTATGCACACGAGGTGTTCGATGGAATGCCCGAGCCACACTACTTAAGCTTTCTCCTCTCCAAGCTCCACCTCCAAGCTCCATTTTTCTCAATATTTGTTTAGGTTTAGCGGTCCGTCACGTCCCGTCCCCGTCTTCACCGCCGTCGATCGCCCGCGTCGCCGGCACCACCGTGGTGAGCCTCTTGTTCTTATCTTCTTTCTGAAAGGAAAAAAAACTCTTACTTGTATGTTTATATAGATATTTGTATAATTTTCTTACTTTTATTATTGCATCTTATATAGTGCGATGGTTTTGGTATCCGCCCCCGTCGGCCCTCGTCCTGTCTATGATTCAGATGTGGTATATATTATCTTTTCATAACTATTGGTTCATTTATTGTTTATGACAATTATGCCGACCAACGTGACATAGATTTTATTTATCTAGGAGGTTGTTGAACCGGAAATTCCAACCGACCCTATTGTCGAGAGGTTAAATTTAGTTGAAGAAGAAAACAATTTGTTGAAGGAAAAAATTAGAAAAACTGAGGAGGAGAAGATGATATTGGAGTTGCATGTTGAGGATGTCGTCGATGATCACAAGATCAAGATGGATGCAATGCGCTTGAAGATTAGAAAGATTAGAAAATATGCCATTCATACCGAGGCTTGGTATCATTATGCTGTTGGATCAGTTGTTACATTGGTTGCGATTATGATCGCATTTGTTTTCGCATTGAAGTGTTTTACATAGTTTCAGTGTATGGTTTAATTAGTTTAGATGCTCTGCAGAGCTTTATGTTGTTAGATGAGAACTATGTATGTATTTTGGTTTTAATGTGATGATGAACTTCTATTAATTTGGTCACTTAATTATATAATGCACGCAGATGAACCGGCAATGGATGTATGGTTCAAGACACACCTCCGAGTACATTAAGGGTGTGCATGATTTTCTCGAAGTGGCTGAGGCAAACAAGCAGAATGGTTTTATGTGTTGTCCATGCCCTGTATGTGGGAATACGAAGTCTTACTCTGACCGGAAAATCCTCCACACCCACCTGCTTTACAAGGGTTTCATGCCACACTATAATGTTTGGATGAGGCACGGAGAAATAGGGGTTATGATGGAAGATGGCGAAGAAGAAGAGTACGATGACAACTATGTGCCTCCTGAATACGGTGATGCTCCTGAAGATCAAGAGGAACCAAACGATGTGCACGATGATGCTGCAACGGGCAAAGCTGCTGAAGATCAAGAGGAACCAGACGATGTGTCCGATGATGATGATCTCCGCTGGGTCATTGTCGATACAAGGACGCAATGCGAAAGTCAAAAGGAGAAGCTGAAGTTCGATCGCATGCTAGAGGACCACAAAAAAGGGTTGTACCCCAATTGCGAAGATGGCAACACAAAGCTGGGTACCGTACTGGAATTGCTGCAGTGGAAGGCAGAGAATGTTGTGCCTGACAAAGGATTTGAGAAGCTACTTAAAATATTGAAGAAGAAGCTTCCAAAGGATAACGAATTGCCCGACAGTACATACGCAGCAAAGAAGGTCGTATGCCCTCTAGGATTGGAGGTGCAGAAGATAAATGCATGCCCTAATGACTGCATCCTCTACCGCGGTGCGTACAAGGATCTGAACGCATGCCCGGTATGCGGTGCATTACGGTATAAGATCAGACGAGATGACCCTGGTGATGTTGACGGCGAGCCCCCCAGGAAGAGGGTTCCTGCGAAGGTGATGTGGTATGCTCCTATAATACCACGGTTGAAACGTCTATTCAGAAACGGAGAGCATGCCAAGTTGATGCGATGGCACAGTGAGGACCGTAAGAAAGACGGGAAGTTGAGAGCACCCGCTGACGGGTCGCAGTGGAGAAAAATCGAGAGAAAGTACTGGGATGAGTTTGCAAGTGAGCCAAGGAACATATGGTTTGCTTTAAGCGCGGATTGCATTAATCCTTTTGGGGAGCAGAGCAGCAATCACAGCACCTGGCCCGTCACTCTATGTATGTATAACCTTCCTCCTTGGATGTGCATGAAGCGGAAGTTCATTACGATGCCAGTTCTCATCCAAGGCCCTAAGCAACCCGGCAA
>NW_025239699.1:0-3805 GCF_018294505.1 Triticum aestivum
CAAATGTAGTATCCACAGAAATCATTCCCTTGTTCCTGCCACAACCACTTTACAAGAAATAGAGGTCAATCAAACTGATAATTAGCAAGCATGCTAAATGGTATTGATGAAACTAGCGCTTGAATCACTAGGAGATGCCTGGAATATGCTACTATATAGTACTTACTTTCGGGTGCCTAAATTGCAGCTTCTTCGGTAGTCCCGGAGCTTTTTTGGTGAATTTTCTCCAAGCCCTGCCATACAAAGAAAACAATTACTTGATATCAAAAATGAACAAAGTTGATGATATGGTGGATAATGATCGATTTAACTTACTTCTCGAGCATTTCAGTCATGTCCGCATACTCCTTGGGATCTTTTCGCTTGGAGTCTAAGACATTTACTACTCCCTTCTCAAGCTTAATCTCTAGGAGAATATAGTGGTACCTGCGCACACATGCATAACTCATCAATATTACATTACTATAACCTGGACTAATAAGGAAACTGAATATGCCACAAGATAGTAACACTCACTTGAAGTTGTAAGGAAAGAGTATTATATCTTTGTGTTCATTTAATTCCAACGATCGTACCAAGTTGGCCTCGGTTTCTTGGGCACGATATTGAACCTCAGTTGCATCTATGAGATACGTGTTAATGAACCCAATATCTCCCACTTGTCTTTTTTTCAATTCGGCGATCTTCAATCTGCATAATATAGTGAGGATAATTATAATAAATACATGCAATGAAAGGGCTGAGTTATATAGAGAGACTTAATGACGGAAGTAGTACTACTTACAGACAGTAGGAGGTGACCGTTGCTTTATCGATGGCCAATTGATTGAAAAACTGATAGAACTCCTCAAATGGAATAGGCAACAGTTCAATTCCAAGGACGTCATGCTCCTTTTTAACTCTCACATACAAAGTACTCCTCCCCGCAGACTCTTTGCAGGTTTTCATGTACCAATCATGCAATCTTCGCATCATCATTGATAGAGAACTTTCATCTTTGACGAGAGGCTTCCCGTACTCGTATCTTTGTATCTGCACCTCCAAGATATCATAATGTACATCGTCGGGCAGGTAATCTGCAGGATTGCCATAACCGGGCACCATCCTCGGATCGACAATGTCGCTAGCAGGCACCTTGAGCGGGGGGCACGATTGCTTCGCTTGTTCGCCGAGCTGGGCAATTTGTTTCCCAGCTCGTCGTTCTTTCATCCTTTGATCACTTTTAGTACTTCCCGACCTCTCCGCTTCGGCAAATGCCTTTCCAATAATGCGCTCATAGTTGCCTTTCGGCGGAGACTTGGGTGGTTTTGTCAGGGCAGCCAGAGTGCACTTCCCTTTCACCGGATCTACCTTCTCCTCCGGAGGTGGATGTCTCTTTGCTTTCAACCCTTGAAACCAGTCATCCACTTCGGTCTGCGTGATCTTCGCGTTTTCCTCCTTGCTCCTCTCGTACGGTAACTTCTCTAGAGTCTTCAGAGAAGGACCGAATCTGTATCTCCTCCCGCCTTTGGCTGTACTGCTAGACGCCGGCAGAGTAGATGGAGCGGATGTCTTCTTTCCTTTCTTACGAGGTGGAGGAGAAGGACTGCGACGCGCCGTAGAAGCCGGAGCGGCGGCGGGTCTCTTCCGCCCTTGCTGACGAGGCGGAGAAGGAGGAGGCTGGCTGCTCGGGCGCGCCGGCGCAGGCGGAGAAGGAGGCGGAGTGCCGCCATGCGCCGGAGAAGGAGCCGGACGAGTGCCCTGATTGTCACTCGCCGGTGGAGGAGGCGGAGTGCCCTGACTCACCGGAGGAGGAGGAGGAGGCGGAGGCGTCCAGTTCGGAAGGTTGATGAGATCCTTCCGCCATAGGCATGGAGTTTTCAGAGCAGAACCCAGCCGATACTCCCCTTCACCGGTAGGGTGGTCAAGCCGGAGGTCCTCAAATCCCTCCGTTATTTCATCGACCATCACCTTAGCATATCCTTCTGGAATCGGCCGGCAGTGAAAAGTTGAGTCGGGTTTAGTAGGATAAACAGAGCCAACAGCCGCCTTGACCTTCAAATTGCTCCATTGCGTCATAAGGTGACAATTTTCAGCATCCGTGATAGCATCCACAGGATAGCTGGCAGGAGCCGTCAAGGCATGCTCTGGCTGAAGCAGCTCGGTGGAAGCCACACTGCTTTTCCGCTGAGATGGCGGGGTAGCTTCGGGGGAAGCTTCGGTAGGTCGTTTGCTGCGATCTGCTTCTCATTCCTCTAGCCCCATTACCCTTTCGTGCAGCGCCTGCAGTTGGCTCTGCTCCAGTTTCTTCCTCCTCTCGTGGGTTTTGTAACCCCCTGCGTCCGGAAATCCAGCCTTCCACGAAATGGAGCCTGGCGTGCCTCGTGTCCGTCCAGGGTGCTCAGGATTGCCGAGGGCCATTGTGAGCTCGTCCTTCTCCCTGTCTGGAACGAACGTCCCTTGCTGCGCTGCTTCGATATATTGCTGAAGCTTCTTGACTGGTATGTCCAATTGTTCCTCCGTCCAAATGCACTTCCCTGTTATAGGGTCCAAGGATCCGCCGGCCCCAAAGAACCAAGTCCGGCAATGTTCTGGCCAGTTCATTGTCTCTGGTTCGATCCCTTTATCAAGCAGATCATTCTCAGCCTTGGCCCACTTAGGCCGGGCTACGAGGTAGCCACCTGACCCCGTGCGATGGTGAAGCTTCTTCTTCTCAGCATTTCTCTTGTTTGTCACCGACATCTTTTTACTCTTTTCCGATGTCTTGTGGGCCACAAATGCGGGCCAGTCATCTCTGATCTTCTCATATTTGCCAATGAATTCTGGTGTCTCATTTTTTTTGACATACCTATTGAGGTCTTTCTTCCAATTCCTGAATAGGTCTGCCATCTTCCTCAGAGCAAAAGACTTGATTAATGGCTCTATAACTGGCTTCTCCGGATCATCCTCCGGCGGTAGGGTGAAATTTGACTTCAGCTCAGTCCAAAGATTCTTTTTCTGCATCTCATTGACATAAGACACCTCAGGGTCTTCGTTCTTAGGCTTATACCATTGCTGGATGCTGATCGGGATCTTGTCCCTAACCAGAACCCCACACTGAGCAACAAATGCCTTCTTTGTCCGGTAGGGTTCAATCGGTTGGCCGTCGCGCGCGATTTGTATGATCTCAAACTTTTCATCCGAGCTCAAACTTTTCATCCGAGCTCAACTTTTTCTTCGTCTCTTTACCGAAGTTGTGCTCGATCCGGAGGGCTAGAAAAAAGAACAAAGATGAGAGTTAATTAATATGTGTACATACCAAAACAATGAATGCATCAATTAGCTAGTCAGCACAGGCTTAACTAATATATATACCTGGCCGGACTCGGTTTGGTGATCACCGGAGCCGTCCTCACGGTCTACTTCTTCACCCTCTCCTTCTTGCACCGGCATTGGGTCATCGGAGCCATGTAAATCAATGAGGAGAGGGCCAGCTGCTTCTTCACCCTCTCCTTCCAGACCATCGTTGTCGTTGAGAAACATCGAGGAGAGGGCATCACTTCCTTCTGTGATTATGTCCCTCAACAACGCTTGTTGTGCTTCGTCTCGGGGGGTGTCCATAGTTTCTACAAATATTTACAACATGGCAATTATTATTCAAACATGACAGATATGGATATATTAGTGGCAAACGTAGAACTAGCTAGCTAATCACAATAAGGAATCATATTAGTGGCCTCGACGCTGCTTCTCTAGGGTTTGGGGTGGCCTCGACAACGCTTCAAGGGTTAGGGGGTGGCCTCGAGAACGCTTCAAGCTAGGAGGGGGTAATATCGACCCCCCCCCC
>NW_025239700.1:0-895 GCF_018294505.1 Triticum aestivum
AGTCTACACGGAGTGGATGTAGCTGTGGGCCTGGCCCGGATGTTGCTCCAAAGTGTTCCTATGGGCCGACCTAACACAACCGGGTGGAGAGGTCCACTGGTCAAAGCCCGTCCGTGCAAAGTCAAAGGGCTAGATCCCGTGGTCAAACGCTACAGGGTTAGGCGGGACGGGGGCCCTGGGGGGTAGCAATGCCACCGGAGCGTCGTACCGGGCCCTCATACATGCGGGGTGGTGTTGTGGCATGTCCGAAGAGGCGGCACGCGTCTCCGGTGCGTGGCCCCCCTCACGGACGGCAATGAAACGGTGGTAGACGTTCTGCGGTAACGATGCAGCGTGAATAATATTAAATACTTGGAGCGCGATAAAATCATGAGTTTTTTACACAACGTGGGCACATGTGCTATAGGACTGATGGTAATTTTTCATAATTTTTTGTGATGGAGAAGTATCTGAACACTTCCCTCTACGCGGATTGCTCTTCGCACGTCTACGACTGTGGCCGGCGGCCTTCGGGGGGTAGCATACCGTAAAATCTTGCGTAGGTGGCCTCTCACAAGTCTGGAAGTGTTGAGGCGGTTGCAAACGCCCAGCTCGCGTCTCCGGTGCGTGCCCCCCCTCACGGACGGCGCCGCCGCCGGCACCCGGAGGGGGGAAACGGACGCGTCGGGTCTACACGGAGCGGATGTAGCTGTGGGCCTGGCCCAGATGTTGCTCCCCGGTGTCCCTCTGGGCCGACCCGACACAACCGGGTGGAGAGGTCCACTGGTCAAAGCCCGTCCGTGCAAAGTCAAAGGGCTAGATCCCGTGGTCAAACGCTACAGGGTTAGGCGGGACGGGGGCCCTGGGGGGTAGCAATGCCACCGGAGCGTCGTATCGGGCCCTCATACATGCGGGG
>NW_025239700.1:3040-3805 GCF_018294505.1 Triticum aestivum
GGCACGCGTCTCCGGTGCGTGGCCCCCCTCACGAACGGCGCCGCCGCCGGCACCCGGAGGGGGGAAACGGACGCATCGAGTCTACACGGAGTGGATGTAGCTGTGGGCCTGGCCCGGATGTTGCTCCAAAGTGTTCCTATGGGCCGACATAACACAACCGGGTGGAGAGGTCCACTGGTCAAAGCCCGTCCGTGCAAAGTCAAAGGGCTAGATCCCGTGGTCAAACGCTACAGGGTTAGGTGGGACGGGGGCCCTGGGGGGGGGGGGTAGCAATGCCACCGGAGCGTCGTACCGGGCCCTCATACATGCGGGGTGGTGTTGTGGCATGTCCGAAGAGGCGGCACGCGTCTCCGGGTTGTGGCCCCCCTCACGGACGGCAATGAAACGGTGGTAGACATTCTGCGGTAACGATGCAGCGTGAATATTATTAAATACTTGGAGCGCGATAAAATCATGAGTTTTTTACACAACGTGGGCACATGTGCTATAGGACTGATGGTAATTTTTCATAATTTTTTGTGATGGAGAAGTATCTGAACACTTCCCTCTACGCGGATTGCTCTTCGCACGTCTACGACTGTGGCCGGCCGCCTTCGGGGGGTAGCATACCGTAAAATCTTGCGTAGGCGGCCTCTCACAAGTCTGGAAGTGTTGAGGCGGTTGCAAACGCCCAGCACGCGTCTCCGGTGCGTGCCCCCCCTCACGGACGGCGCCGCCGCCGGCACCCGGAGGGGGGAAACGGACGCGACGGGTCTACACGGAGTG
>NW_025239701.1:0-3804 GCF_018294505.1 Triticum aestivum
CAGGGGGAAATATCTTTTCTTGAACCGATCACCTGAGGACCAGATCCATGTCTACTCGATCCAGTTCAGAATCCTCCTCCGATCTATTCGTCGCCGCTCGCCGCTCCTGACCTTCTCCGTCCTCGACCTGCCCGGCGAGAGGAATAAATTCATCGTCCTCGTCCTCCACCCAACCAACCCCAGCCCCCCACGCCGTCACCGAAGAAGAAGAAGGCCGGATCTGCGCCGACTGAATCGGCGGCGACCACGGCGGGCGATCCCATCTCTTCGCGCGTACCATCCTTAAGGTATGAATTCGGCTTGGCGTTCTACTCGTTCTCTTGGCCGTTGCGCCCCTCCACCGTGCATGCAGTACAACCTCAACCCCACAAGATCCGGGTACGGACTAGAACAAAGAATGGAAAGCTTCATCGTGGCATAGTTTCTCTTGAGCTAATCGCATCATGTTTGTTTAAGTAAGATGTTGACGTTTGAGATGAGATATACTAAAGGAAGATGAGATACTGGTTCCATAGTTCATTTAATTTAGTTTATTAAAGTCATCATCACTTTAGGTTTGCATAGCGCATGAAATATAGTTTAAAGGAAGATGAGATACTACTTGTTGGACATTGATGATTGGTTTCCCTCACATGTCAAACCAGCAAAGTCTTTTCCATGCACTTGTCTCCTATGAGCTATTTTACACCTGCAACATTGATAAACAGAAAGATGTTGATGATTGGTTTCCCTCACATGTCATATGCAGGAAGACATGGCGTATGCAAGTGATGAGAGTATGTTCGAGTATGTAAATGTTGTCAGCAAGATGTTTGATAGTGAGGCTGAAGGCTATGAATTCTACAACAAATATGCTCTTGAAAAAGGTTTTAGTGTGAGGAAAAGCTACGTTGAGTGGGATGGATCCAACAAATACATAATTTTAAGGAAAATTGTGTGTAGTCGTCAAGGGTTTCGCGAAGATAAGCACATGAAAAGAAAGATGGAAGATAGAAAGAGGAGGCCACGAAGTTTAACTCGTGTTGGGTGTAATGCTAAATTGGTCATTACGAGACAGGAGGAAACCGGTCGGTGGTTTGTCAAGGATTTCATTGATGAGCACAGCCATCCTCTAGCCCCACGGGATCTTCCTTGTCTGCTGCGTTCGCACAGACGAATTAGCGGTGAGCAGAAAGCGGACATTGCGGACATGGAAAAATGTGGGATCCGCAAATACCGTATTATGGATATTTTGTGCTTTCAATACGGTGGATTTGATAAGGTTGGATGCATAAAGAGGGACATTTATAATTTCTGCCATGCTAATAAGCAGGAGACAATCAGTGCCGGTGATGCTAAAACGGTGATCATGCACATGATGGCGAGGCGAGAGCGAGATGTGGATTTTTTCTTCAAGTACTTGGTAGACGAGCATGGCCATCTGAAGGGACTGTTCTACGCTGATAGTCAATCGTGACTTGACTACGAGGCTTTCGGAGATGTCATTGTTTTCGATAGCACATACAGAACCAACAAATACAATCTGCCATTCGTGCCTTTTGTCGGGTTGAATCACCACCACAGCACTGTTATATTTGGCTGTGGTATAATTTCTCATGAAACAAGCCAGGCATACGAGTGGATGTTGCGAACCTTTTCTGATTGCATGGCACAGAAGCATCCGATATCTGTGATCACAGATGGGGACCTTGCAATGCAGAGAGCAATAAGAGTGGTCTGGCCAGACTCAAACCATAGACTATGTATATGGCACATTCAGCAGAACATTGTACGCTATCTGCATGATGACGATGTAAAGGAGGAATTCAGATCTTTCATTTATGATACTTCTTCCATTGAAGAGCATGAGATAAAATGGATACAATTCTTACAACGGAATAAAGTAACCAGTGAGGAGTCTTGGCTGCATCAGATGTATCAGATGAGAAAGTTGTGGTGTGCTCCATATCTTGAGGGGCGTTGTTTCCTAGGATTGAGCAGCAATCGGAGGAGTGAGAGCTTGAACTCTGTGCTACATACGCATCTTGAGGGTAAGATGTCGTTGTTTGAAATGCTAGAGCACTATGAACGTTGCCTTGCGTCGCGACGGATTAACGAAGCTCTCCATGACGTCGAAGCCTTGCAGTCCGTTTCATTTACAGAGGAAAATGCTTCGCCGCTTGAGAAACACCTAGTGTCTTTAAGATGGTCTTATGGAGCATAGATGCTGTCAGCAAATGTCAGATTAGAGAGATACTAGATGGATCAGAAGATTCCACTTATGTTGTGTCCAAGCAGGAAAGAATGGATAAAAAGTTTGGAGTGCGCATTGAAGAGCAAGGAGGTCTTTTGCACAGGGTGAGTTGTTTTTGCCGTAAGCTGGAATGCGCAGGCACACCATGTTCCCACATTTTTTACATATTGGGGATTTTAAAACAAACAATTCTGCCCGGTTGTTGCGTTCCCACTAGGTGGACTATGAATGCAAAATGTGCATACGCACCTACCAGAAAAAACCAGATGTATGACTATTCGGTAAGCCTGCAGAGGTACCGCGAGTTGCATAATTGTAGTCACGCCGCAAGTTTCCAGGCATGCCACTCTGATGAGGACTATCACCGTCTAAAGATGCTTTTGCAAGCACAACATCATGGCAAGCAATCAAGTTTTGAACAAGCTGACAGCAAGGAGTCAACTAATGCTCAGCATAACAGCATTAGGTTTGGCCCGTTGATGCCGCACTCGCAGAAAGTTGATAAGGTTCTGAATCCCATGCATGTGCCAGGATGAGGTGCACCGAAGAAAAGGCTGCAGGCAAAGACAAAGAAGTCAAGATCACAGAATATCTGTGGCTATTGCAAGAAACCAGGTCACAATCGACGTAAATGCGCTAAATTGCTAGAGGTACGAAATATGTTCATATTTTTTTTGCATGTGTTTTACTCATAATTGATGTCCATGTGATTTATTGTATTCTTCTGTGTAGGATCTCGAGGCTGAACTGTGATATCTACATACAGCATGAACCGACGATGAGCCAGAGAAAATCGTGTGCCATTCAGCTTTGTGTGACGTGGTCTTTACATTCTATTTCATCGTGATAGTAATTTAGTGAAGTGCGGTTGTACTGCCATGTTACTGTATTAGTTCGACATCTTTCGTTTCCATTTTCTGTGTGTATCATTTGATGTCCAACTTTAAGAATGATGATGTATATCGACAAATTGGGCACTATGATTCTTCACCCTTACTATGGTTGTCATGCATATTCATAATCATCATGCATATTCTTCATTTACAGAGCAATAATGACTGATGTATTTTTTAAATAAGCGGGGCCCACTCGGGTGTGCTTGGAAATCTTTGAAAAACCTCCATGCACGTCCATCTTTGCTGCATGCAAATCGGGCGGCACTCGCTGTGCCAGTAGCTGTCAAGGCCTTGATGAATCACTATGCACATGCAGGTCCCCGACTCTTGCATGCAGGTCCCCGACTCTTGCATGCAGGTCCCCTTGAGGCATAGACCGATGTTTTCAGCAGTCAATCTAGAGGGCATTATAAATTCAAAAAAATTCAAAAAAATACAAAAACTTGGAAACCTAGTTTTGTTTGTGGAAGAGATCATGTGTGCCAGTTTTTGAAAAAACGTGAATTTTTTCACCACCTCCAAATCACCGAAATTTTCTTGTACATGGTGAACCACATGTGCAAAACATGTGTATGCAAGAAAATTTTGAAAAAAAGTATTTTACAATGCTCCCTTGAGGCATAGACCGATGTTTTCAGCAGACAGTCTAGACGGCATTATAAATTCAATTTTTTT
>NW_025239702.1:0-3804 GCF_018294505.1 Triticum aestivum
TCGTGTCATCGGGAGGCGTGTGAGTAGCTGTGTGAAATAACGGTAAGCATGCCGGCAGTCCGGTGTGCAGGCTTATCAGGAGGCGCGCCAACGGTTTGACTGTCGCCCGCCTCTCTCCCACTGCTCCATATTAATGTTGCGCCCGAGCGGCTGCACCCCCCATCCTCGCCACACACACAATCCTCTCTCTGCGCTTGCATCCTTGACACCGCTCTGAGTCCTCAAAGCCGTTAGTGTACACTACAAAAATACACTTCTGTGATGATACATTTCTGTCACAGTAGGTCAGGTTTTCTGTCATGCATGTACATCCATGATGATTTTATGACAGAATCAAGATAGTCATACATGTGCTGTCATAGAAGTGTTCCATGACAATACCAAAATTATCATCACGGAAGTGTCTACTTCCATGACGATAAATGGTGCGTCATAGAAGTGCTTTTGTCAAGGGTAATCGACACGTGGCATCCATCGTAACGGGTCGCTCTTAAGCTGTCGGGTTCCGGTTTGGATCCGATAACCCATTAATAGCCCCGACCAATGGAGATTTTCCACGTGTAAAATTCTCATTCGCCGGAGGATCCACGTGTCGGCTCAGCATTGGCACAGATGTCATCCACTCATAGTACGGGAGGCGCCTATGATACATAGGCATGTGGCAAGGCCTAGCAATGGCCCATTCTGGTGAAAAAGGTCGGCCTAGTAAAAATTAGCAGGTCGTCCCATATAAGACCTACTTGTCTCAGGTCCGTTTAAGCCCACGGCCCATACGAGATGTGCCAATTCATCCCGTCAATGGCCCGTTAACGATTTGACACCATTGTAGCCCATCGTCTGTTCGAGCCCATTAACAGCCCGCTATATATTTGCGCTCATTACCGGCCCGATGTGGTGGCCTGTTAACGGCCCATCCAAGGGATGGGCCAATTTTTAGGATGTACGACTTTCGGCCTTTTAGCGATCCATTTAAGTGTTGGACCAATTTCCGGACCAGTGTGTCTTTCAGCCTGTTAACGACCCATAAATGAGTTGGGCCACTTGCATTCGGACCTGACTTTTGTCCTTTTAATGGCCCATGCTCTTCATGGTCCAATACCAGCCCGGTCTCTCTTTCGGCCTGCTAAAGGCCGACAACACAGTTGGGCCATATACAATATGACCTGACTTTCGGCCTCTTAGCAGCCCATTCTCTTCACAGTCTAGTACGAGCCCACTTTCTCTTTCGGCCTACTAAAGGCCCACAGTATAGTTGGGCCATATGTAGGCCGACCTTAGTATCGGCCAGTTAACGTCCCGTGAAATCAAATAGGCCCACCTGTCGCCCGCTTCGATGTCGGCCAGTTAATGACCCAGCAGGTAATAGTGCCAAGCATTAACTACCGGCCCATTTCAACTATAGCGACCCAATAGAGCTTTCGGCCTGGTTATGGCCATTTAACTTAATGGGCCCTCTAAAGTTCGAACATGTCTGTAGGCCCAATTAGATAATTTGAGCCCATTACGACGATCAATTATGCACAGGACCAAAACCGATCAATTAAAGGCCTATGAGAATTTTAGCCCCTGAGAGCCTATTAGGGATGCCCATAAGGGCAGTGGGCTGCTTCCTTCATATAGGGCCCACAACTGTTCGTGCTAAATAATAATCTCACTACTTTTTAGCTTCCTACCGACCAGTTAGCTAGAATGCGAGGTGCGCTAAGCAAAGGTATGACATACAAGGAAAAACGTTGCACATCCAACATATATTAAAAGAAATTACATCCACTCGGAAATCAAAGATTGATGCCAGTGCAAATAAATGAACAACCTAATGATCTACAACGTCACAATCTGCAACCTCAGCGCGGATGATGCCCATAAGCATGTGAGCAAGTTCTTCCTTCTTTGCTACATTGTCTCTGAAAACATTGATCGGTTGTTGTCGCGCAAGAATGTGCACCTCTGATTCCTCCATGATTCCCATCATTGCTTCAGCCAGTAATTGGTTCACAGACATACATTTTTCTGTTGCATTCGAGAAAGAGGAAACTGAATAGATTCAGATGGCGATTTTGGTAGGCTTCTATTAGTGATAGTGGAGAGTGTCTCGACCACTGCATCCTAACATAAATTATGAGGGGAACCAAACAGATTAATCAGAGTTATTGCCACATTACCTGGCCTAGATTTATTGGAAAGAAACAATGGGGTTGCCTTGCTGCTTTCAGAGTTTTTCTTCTTATCTTCAGCAGCCTGCACCAAACTAACATACTAGCATTTCTATCATAGGCCAGGTCAGATAATAGGAAAGCAACATTGACACAATGAAATTTTGGGCAACCAGACCACACCAGCCTACACCAAATTAACACAATATGGCACAGCTATCATCAGCCAGGTAACGTAATACAAAAGCAACATTGACACAATGAATGAATGGGCAACCAGAGCAGCACTACAGTTCCGTAATGTGCATGATATGAGATAGTACACTCATGCAGCTCAGTATGCAAAACTACAAGGCAGTTTTCCCTACAAAAATCAACATTGTCGCCTTTCATTATACATTTTGGTACAACTAAATTTAGATCAAATAAAGGTTGGATTCATGCCGATTAAGAAAATACATGCTAATATAAAAATATATTGATATACAACATGTACTTACATCAGCATTGGAGCATAGAGAATTGCCACAAGATACTTTCCTCAAATATGATACCAGTGTAGAAAGTCTTCTATCTGTTAAGCTTATTTTCTAAAAGAGATATGGGTAAGAAATATGTAGAAAATATGATCAGCATGCTATAAAATTCATGATGCAAGGATACGCAGACGCTTCTCAGAATGGAGTTGACATATTTTTGCTGGACTGGATCGGACTAGTTCTTTGGTCACTGGAATGTGCAAAGACCTTATTATCAGTAGGAGTTGGGTTTATCTGTCCTAGAGCAGTATCTATGAAAACTGGAGTTGGTTTACTATCTCCTGGCGTTTGGATCTTTTGCGAAGGCCTTGTTTGTAACCCTTCAGATTCGAACATAGCCGTCTTCCCCTTGCATGCCTTATATAGAAGAATGGTGCTTTAATTATAAAACATGCTACATCAGAGAGATGGAATAGGTACTGAAGAATAGAAAGGCATGACATATTGACATGTATTCCCTCCATCCAAAAATAAATGGATGGGTCTAGGCATATTTCAGTTCTAGTTACATCCATTTTTATCTACTTCTGCGACATGTAATCTGAACGGGGGGAGTATGATGTAAGAGCTAGGGATACGACAGGACAACATAGTAAAAAAACACTAGCGGAATGTAAAACTATATGCTAGCGGAATACATACAAAAAACACTAAGGCAACATATGCGTGTATGATTGGGAAACTAAGATGGCATTGCAACAGACCACTAGAACAACACTTCAATGTAAAAAACATGGTATGGTAGATAGATGAAGTACATACTAATGAATAACGATGCATAAGATATTCAGAAGCATGATGTCCAAACTAAGCAGATGGCATTGCGATAGAGTAGAATGACAGTACTTGAATTTGAAAACATGTTATCATGAATGGAATAGGTACTGAAAAACAGGAAGGCATGACATATTTACATGCATGATCAGCAAGCTAAGCACATGGCATTGCAACAGAGTAGATGCACTCCAGGAAATTATATGCATGTTGTACCCATATCACGGGTCAAGTTAGAGCAAGGACCTTGTGGGGGGAAGAGGATTCATCATCTTTCTGTAAGTCTTCTGAAGAACTACCTTTACATGTTCCATCATATTGGGTATCATTGACATCAA
>NW_025239703.1:0-3804 GCF_018294505.1 Triticum aestivum
TCGTGTCATCGGGAGGCGTGTGAGTAGCTGTGTGAAATAACGGTAAGCATGCCGGCAGTCCGGTGTGCAGGCTTATCAGGAGGCGCGCCAACGGTTTGACTGTCGCCCGCCTCTCTCCCACTGCTCCATATTAATGTTGCGCCCGAGCGGCTGCACCCCCCATCCTCGCCACACACACAATCCTCTCTCTGCGCTTGCATCCTTGACACCGCTCTGAGTCCTCAAAGCCGTTAGTGTACACTACAAAAATACACTTCTGTGATGATACATTTCTGTCACAGTAGGTCAGGTTTTCTGTCATGCATGTACATCCATGATGATTTTATGACAGAATCAAGATAGTCATACATGTGCTGTCATAGAAGTGTTCCATGACAATACCAAAATTATCATCACGGAAGTGTCTACTTCCATGACGATAAATGGTGCGTCATAGAAGTGCTTTTGTCAAGGGTAATCGACACGTGGCATCCATCGTAACGGGTCGCTCTTAAGCTGTCGGGTTCCGGTTTGGATCCGATAACCCATTAATAGCCCCGACCAATGGAGATTTTCCACGTGTAAAATTCTCATTCGCCGGAGGATCCACGTGTCGGCTCAGCATTGGCACAGATGTCATCCACTCATAGTACGGGAGGCGCCTATGATACATAGGCATGTGGCAAGGCCTAGCAATGGCCCATTCTGGTGAAAAAGGTCGGCCTAGTAAAAATTAGCAGGTCGTCCCATATAAGACCTACTTGTCTCAGGTCCGTTTAAGCCCACGGCCCATACGAGATGTGCCAATTCATCCCGTCAATGGCCCGTTAACGATTTGACACCATTGTAGCCCATCGTCTGTTCGAGCCCATTAACAGCCCGCTATATATTTGCGCTCATTACCGGCCCGATGTGGTGGCCTGTTAACGGCCCATCCAAGGGATGGGCCAATTTTTAGGATGTACGACTTTCAGCCTTTTAGCGATCCATTTAAGTGTTGGACCAATTTCCGGACCAGTGTGTCTTTCAGCCTGTTAACGACCCATAAATGAGTTGGGCCACTTGCATTCGGACCTGACTTTTGTCCTTTTAATGGCCCATGCTCTTCATGGTCCAATACCAGCCCGGTCTCTCTTTCGGCCTGCTAAAGGCCGACAACACAGTTGGGCCATATACAATATGACCTGACTTTCGGCCTCTTAGCAGCCCATTCTCTTCACAGTCTAGTACGATCCCACTTTCTCTTTCGGCCTACTAAAGGCCCACAGTATAGTTGGGCCATATGTAGGCTGACCTTAGTATCGGCCAGTTAACGTCCCGTGAAATCAAATAGGCCCACCTGTCGCCCGCTTCGATGTCGGCCAGTTAATGACCCAGCAGGTAATAGTGCCAAGCATTAACTACCGGCCCATTTCAACTATAGCGACCCAATAGAGCTTTCGGCCTGGTTATGGCCATTTAACTTAATGGGCCCTCTAAAGTTCGAACATGTCTGTAGGCCCAATTAGATAATTTGAGCCCATTACGACGATCAATTATGCACAGGACCAAAACCGATCAATTAAAGGCCTATGAGAATTTTAGCCCCTGAGAGCCTATTAGGGATGCCCATAAGGGCAGTGGGCTGCTTCCTTCATATAGGGCCCACAACTGTTCGTGCTAAATAATAATCTCACTACTTTTTAGCTTCCTACCGACCAGTTAGCTAGAATGCGAGGTGCGCTAAGCAAAGGTATGACATACAAGGAAAAACGTTGCACATCCAACATATATTAAAAGAAATTACATCCACTGGGAAATCAAAGATTGATGCCAGTGCAAATAAATGAACAACCTAATGATCTACAACGTCACAATCTGCAACCTCAGCGCGGATGATGCCCATAAGCATGTGAGCAAGTTCTTCCTTCTTTGCGACATTGTCTCTGAAAACATTGATCGGTTGTTGTCGCGCAAGAATGTGCACCTCTGATTCCTCCATGATTCCCATCATTGCTTCAGCCAGTAATTGGTTCACAGACATACATTTTTCTGTTGCATTCGAGAAAGAGGAAACTGAATAGATTCAGATGGCGATTTTGGTAGGCTTCTATTAGTGATAGTGGAGAGTGTCTCGACCACTGCATCCTAACATAAATTATGAGGGGAACCAAACAGATTAATCAGAGTTATTGCCACATTACCTGGCCTAGATTTATTGGAAAGAAACAATGGGGTTGCCTTGCTGCTTTCAGAGTTTTTCTTCTTATCTTCAGCAGCCTGCACCAAACTAACATACTAGCATTTCTATCATAGGCCAGGTCAGATAATAGGAAAGCAACATTGACACAATGAAATTTTGGGCAACCAGACCACACCAGCCTACACCAAATTAACACAATATGGCACAGCTATCATCAGCCAGGTAACGTAATACAAAAGCAACATTGACACAATGAATGAATGGGCAACCAGAGCAGCACTACAGTTCCGTAATGTGCATGATATGAGATAGTACACTCATGCAGCTCAGTATGCAAAACTACAAGGCAGTTTTCCCTACAAAAATCAACATTGTCGCCTTTCATTATACATTTTGGTACAACTAAATTTAGATCAAATAAAGGTTGGATTCATGCCGATTAAGAAAATACATGCTAATATAAAAATATATTGATATACAACATGTACTTACATCAGCATTGGAGCATAGAGAATTGCCACAAGATACTTTCCTCAAATATGATACCAGTGTAGAAAGTCTTCTATCTGTTAAGCTTATTTTCTAAAAGAGATATGGGTAAGAAATATGTAGAAAATATGATCAGCATGCTATAAAATTCATGATGCAAGGATACGCAGACGCTTCTCAGAATGGAGTTGACATATTTTTGCTGGACTGGATCGGACTAGTTCTTTGGTCACTGGAATGTGCAAAGACCTTATTATCAGTAGGAGTTGGGTTTATCTGTCCTAGAGCAGTATCTATGAAAACTGGAGTTGGTTTACTATCTCCTGGCGTTTGGATCTTTTGCGAAGGCCTTGTTTGTAACCCTTCAGATTCGAACATAGCCGTCTTCCCCTTGCATGCCTTATATAGAAGAATGGTGCTTTAATTATAAAACATGCTACATCAGAGAGATGGAATAGGTACTGAAGAATAGAAAGGCATGACATATTGACATGTATTCCCTCCATCCAAAAATAAATGGATGGGTCTAGGCATATTTCAGTTCTAGTTACATCCATTTTTATCTACTTCTGCGACATGTAATCTGAACGGGGGGAGTATGATGTAAGAGCTAGGGATACGACAGGACAACATAGTAAAAAAACACTAGCGGAATGTAAAACTATATGCTAGCGGAATACATACAAAAAACACTAAGGCAACATATGCGTGTATGATTGGGAAACTAAGATGGCATTGCAACAGACCACTAGAACAACACTTCAATGTAAAAAACATGGTATGGTAGATAGATGAAGTACATACTAATGAATAACGATGCATAAGATATTCAGAAGCATGATGTCCAAACTAAGCAGATGGCATTGCGATAGAGTAGAATGACAGTACTTGAATTTGAAAACATGTTATCATGAATGGAATAGGTACTGAAAAACAGGAAGGCATGACATATTTACATGCATGATCAGCAAGCTAAGCACATGGCATTGCAACAGAGTAGATGCACTCCAGGAAATTATATGCATGTTGTACCCATATCACGGGTCAAGTTAGAGCAAGGACCTTGTGGGGGGAAGAGGATTCATCATCTTTCTGTAAGTCTTCTGAAGAACTACCTTTACATGTTCCATCATATTGGGTATCATTGACATCAA
>NW_025239704.1:0-3804 GCF_018294505.1 Triticum aestivum
TTATTCCGATTTTTTTCAGAATATAAAATATTATTCCCATTTTTTGAATTTTTTTTGGGGTTTTCAAAAAATAATTCAAGATTTAAAAATGTTACAAATCAGAATTATTGTTTTAGTGATATGTTCAAAAATTGAAAATAATATTTGCATTAAAAGACAAATTTCTAAATTTCATCTATATGTTCAAAACATTTTCCCGTTTCCAAAAATTGTTCACCACCTTAAAAAACGTATTTTTATAAAACGTTCATGTTTTAAGAAATGTTTGTGGATTTCAACAAATGTTCCATTCAAATTTTTTGTTCGTCTTTTTAAAAATGCGTGTAATTTGGAAAATTGTTCATGTTGCCATGTATATTTGGATTTCATAGTTATCGGTTTTTGAAAAGTTCAAAAAAAGTGTCGAATCTCACGTTGCATTATATTCTTTTATATTTATGCTGACCATTGGTTAGCAGAACACGTTTGTTTGAGTGGCTAACAACATGTGGTCGGGTCCTTGAGGTCGTGAGGTCGATCAATCCCATACTGGGCCTGCTCTGCATCCGGCGCATCGAGTTAAGTCGGCTTGTTCAGAATAAGGGACACCATAAGTTATTGACAGTGGTAGCTTTCATGTGGCAATAAAAAAGAATATGCTGGTTAATTATAATTGAAACAAATTATAGGCACGTGTTAATAAAAAAGAATGTACTGGTTTGGCCCTAATTAAAGGATGCCATGTTGAACTAGAGAATACAGACATGTGGGGGTCTTGATCCATTCTTATATTGAGCTAGAGGTATATAATTTTATCATCCCGTTGCAACGCACGGACATATGTTCTAGTATATACAAAAGAAAAAAGCAGAATAAAGAAGCAAGTGCGAATTCCTGATGCACCATATGCGGGTTTTTTCATGAGACCAGCAAATGGGACCAAAAGATTCCCACAATGAAACGGCAGCATGCGTGCCTTGCAAAAGCGGACGCTACCTCCGGCCCTGTAATACTTTCTGAGATAAAGACGAGGCTTGTTCATCCAAATAGTACTACGTCGCACTCCAGTCCCAGTCCCCACGTACGGAAATTAGCAGCGTATGAAATTCTAATTTGGAAACCAGGACAAACACACGCATGCGCGCTGTTCCAGGCAGCTAGCAATAGTAGGGGTAACTTAGGTAGTAATTTAGACTAATGTCATGCATATAACACTAGTCTAAGTTACTTCCCACTATGACCAGTCTAAGGGGCGAAAATATCTGCAGCACCGGGTCGCACCGTGAGAGCGAGATGGACGACCACCGGCGTAATCGCCGCTCATTTAACATGTCCCTTTTCTTATGCTGATAAGGCTGGGCTTAAAGCCTAGCTTGCTAGCGGCAGGCAATAAGCTGTGTGGGCTCCATCACACTGCATTCCTTCATAGTTGAGTTTCAGCCTTGTCTCGTCCTCGGGTGGCCATGTCGGTGCCTCGGTGATGACACGAACGTCCCACTCTCCTTGGGTAGCGGTGGCGCTATCACCCGCGTGCACCGAATCTCTTGAGCAACAGAACGGCCGGCCGGCGAGGAAGTAGTGGACTTGCCTTTCTTGTCGCAACAACGATCAACCGAAACTGTACGGCGTTCTTCAAGGTGGACGTCTCAACTACTCCCTCCGTTTGTTTTTATAAGGCGTTTCAGACAGCTGGGTTTGAACTGTTTAGTACACTGTTTGAATTTGCTAAAACGTCTTATATAAGTGAACAGAGGGAGTAATAAATAACTAAAAGCTCGCAACGTTCTCGGTTATGTGATGCGCAAACCGGAGATTCCAGGCCTTTGGGTCTGTCGATCCACTAACCAACCAAAGTTTATATTACCTCGGCACAAGGGTTCACGCAAAACAGTGTCAACACCATAACAATCATGTAGGTGACGTTAGATCCCTTGGCCGATTGGTTACTGTAGCCCGGGCATGGTGGAGTCGATGCCCTGGATTTCACTTTTGGTACCGGACAAGAGCTCATTCCCTGTCGGAGCCTCGGAGGCTGGCTCGCAAAGCTCTATGTCAATAGAGGTTCGCGGGTGGCAAGGTTAGATAACACCATTAGCATCGTCAACAAAGGTTGATAATGATTGTATATGCTCTCCGAATGAAAACTCGTGATCTAGGGCGGTGGCATTCGGTGATGTCCGTCACAATTATAATGGTTTTATGCGATTACCTCCCGAAAGAGATAGTGTGGTCACTTCACTAGGAGATGGCCATACGAAAAAGGGTGGGAATGACCGAAGCCACTGTCGCTAGCGCCCACCAGGTGCACGCCTCTTTCTCCCTGTGAAAAGACTGCATATATATATATCACGATGTCCACACACGGCACACTGATAAAAGAAAGCACGACATCATGAGCATCATGACATGGACGAGCACCAGCGTTCCCAACCGCTAGCTAGTTAAGCAAATGGAGCAGTGTATAACGACATAATGTATTCTCTTTGATGGCGTCCCGTATTTGCTGGGGTGCTAAAGGCCTAGCTAGCGGCAGGCAATAAGATTTGTTCCCTATGTGGGCGCAATCAATCCCTTCCATAACAAATTAACATCTTTACACTCCATTCGTGCCTTAAATATATTGGCCTCTCTTGGTGAGCAAGTAGAATAGTGGGCCATAATTAAGCCCGCTTAATTGACACTTTTGCCTATGTGAAGAAGATAGCGATAAGGAAAAAGTGAAGGAGTGGACTCTCATGCAAGAGTCAACCTCTATGCATGCTTCTAGGTAAAAATATTACTAAATTTTGATGGCATGGCATGTCTATATAGCCAACTCTATTGTATGAGTAATTAATATTGCTAAATCTTGATGACATGGCATGTCTATATAGCCAGCAGCTGGCTATATTATTAGCCATGCTCTAAAAGATAGTGACAATGCATGCATGCAGGAAACCTTGTCGTAAATATTTTTCCTTCAGGCCGACAATGGGAGGCCCAACACAAATACATCCAATGATATATGTGCTTCATATTGAAAGAAAGAAATTCACCACCGGTGGCACTGTCGCTCTCTATCTTATGCCAGCTAGGGTGATGGTTATGTCATATACTACCTCCGTCCGGATTTATTAGCCCCCTCTCATTCTGGGCTAAAATTTGACCATCAAATTTAACTAATAAAATTTAAATTATATGTTACAAAAATTATACCACCGAAAAGCTCTTTCAAATACAAATCCAATGGCTTATTTTTTTGTAAAATATATTCTATATTTTATTAGTCATATGCATGTTCAAAGTTTGGCTCAAAATGCTAGAGAGCTAAATAAATCGAGACGGGGGTAGTACTCATGGAGGACACGGGACTACTAGTGAACTTGCTTTTATCCGACCTCTCGGTGGTGCTGATTGAAAGCACTCTAGTGGCCGGCCGCCTGGGCAAAGATTCCAGCCATCTGATGTTGCCGGGCCCATTAACCAACCAAAGTATTCCCTCGGCACAAGTGCACAATGGTTCACGCACAACAGTATCAACACCTAGCCCTAAAAAAAACAGTATCAACACCGTGACAATTATGTAACTATATATGGTGTGATGGTAGATGCTGATGATGCGCAATGTTATTTGGAACACACACAGTAGGCAGTAGAACAAGATAGATAATGCAACAATGGCATGCATGTCACCGGGAAAACATTGTGTTAAAAAAATTGTAAATGTATGTTTCCATTTTTTCCATTAAATAGAAAAAAACAAAGGAAAGAAACTACCGTGATTGCCTCCGTAGACTAAATTGTTTAAACCCGTGATATTATTACACAATCAAATGTATGTTGCTC
>NW_025239705.1:0-3804 GCF_018294505.1 Triticum aestivum
TGTATTGGGTGGATGGTGCTGCAAGGAGAGCCTACAAACATTTCCGAGATTGCATTTCATTCGACACGACGTACCTCACCAATATGTACAAGATGCCATGCGCTCCGTTCATAGGAATAAATAACCACAATCAGTCATTGCAGTTCGGCTGCGGGCTCGTTTGGAATGAAGACATGGAAGGGTACGTTTGGCTATTCAAGACCTTCTTGGAGTGCATGGATGGACTTGCTCCGATGAACATAATAACAGACCAGGATTTCAGCATGCGTGCAGGCATAGAGGGGGTCTTTCCGTTAGCAGTGCACATGCACTGCAGGTGGCACATTATAAAGAAGGCTGAGGAGACGCTAGAACCATTCTTTGCTGACCGTCCAGAGCTCCACAAGGCATTCGAGCTGTGCGTGGACCACAGCTTGACGGTGGAGGCGTTTGGAAGGAGCTGGATGGCCATGATTGAAACATATCAAGTCCAAGACAACGAGACGCTTGCTAGCATGTGGGAGAAGCGAATGTACTGGGTGCCGGCCTACTTCATGCAGTGCTTCTTCCCCTTTCTGCAGACTACGCAGCGCAGCGAGGGGTTCAATGCTGTTTTGAAGCGGTACGTGAGCCCTGGCAACTCATTGCTACAGTTTGCCAAGCAGTACACAGCTTTGCAACAAAAAATTCTGGGATCTGAGCTACAGCAAGAAGCTACCACCACGCTAAAGCAGCCGAGATTGCTAACGTACTTACCGATTGAGAGGCAAATGAGCAAGATATACACAAACAAGATCTTTAACAAGTAAGTCAGTTGCGTTACCATATTATTTGCACAAAAAGCACTAAGGCAGTAGGTGCCTTATAGAATGCAATGCAGTTGCCATGATATGCAGTTGCCATGTTTAATGAAATACTGTTTGACATGCTTAATCAGCTGCAGTTGCCATGTTCAATGAAAATTCTGTTTTCCATGCTTGCTTAGATGCATTTTCAATGTTCAATGAAGTGCAGTGGCCATGTTTAATGCACTGTGCTTCCCTTGGGGCATGTTGGTATGCAAATGCCAATGTCAACTGAAAAATGTTATATTGTTGACACTTATGCTGAAATGCAGTTGCCAAGTTTACTAAAATGCAACTGCCATGTTTGTTGAAATGCAATTGCCATGTTTACTCAACTGTAGATGCCATGTTTAATAAAAATGCAGTTGCCATGCTTTATGCAATGTGCTTCCATTGGGGAATGTTGGTGTAGGAATGACGATGTCCAGTTGAAAATGTACTGCAGTTGCCATGTCTGGTGTACTACATTTGCCATGTCTAATGTACTGCATTTGCCATGTTCAATTTTCTATATTTGACATGTTCAATGTACTATATTTGCCATGTTCAAACAAAATGTATTTCTATTTCCATGACAACATAAGGTGGTACAAAAAAAGAGCGCACAATAGTTTAACAAAAAACACATGAAAATTGCAGATTCCAGGAAGAAATAAAGCGTGCCAGCATGTTCACGGCTTTCCAGGTGGACGAACATACGTTCAAGGTGTGTTCTATTTTGGGCATGTCAGATTCAGAACCTGAAGAAGGAACTACTTCGTCAAACCTCGATAGGCGAAGGTGAGTACTACTGCCAATGCTGCAAGTTCGAATGGGACGGCATTGTGTGCTGTCACATATTAAAAGTAATGGACATGAACGCTGTGACACGGATGCCCCGCCATTTCATAAGGTGGCGATGGACTTGGGACGCTGACGACGCGTTTGCGCCCCAGACAACAAACATAGTTCTGGCTGTGCATGACGAGAGACCTGAGGCAACCATGGAAGCCGTGAGGCACGTTGTGCTGACAAAGAACTATGCTGAGCTAATTGATGAAGCGTGCAAGAGTGATGAGACAGCAAGAGTCGCAGAAAAACACAGGAAGGCACTGAAAAGAGAGCTTGGTGAGATCAAGAAGAGGAAAGCTGAGGAAGCCTTACACCGGTTCCCCCGCACATCAAGTGTGCCTTCATACACGGGGCCATCATCTGAAAACTCGGAGACAGGATCTGGAACAGCAAGCACACAGACCCAGGTCAGGAACCCACCCCGTTCCATCACAAAGGGTCGTCCAAGAGAGATAAGGTACAAGTCAGGATTGGAGATTCAAGCAAAACACAAGAAAACAAAGAAAGGGGCGGGCAATCCATAAGAAAAAATTGGGGCGCTGTGATATGGTCCTTGTGGACATTTTGTTTTGTACCCTAGATGATGAGAATTTTTTTAAAATATTTGGGAGAATGACTCTTGAGGGGCATCAGAAGTGGAAGGAAAATTCATTGAATGGATAAATGCAGTTGCCATGTTATGGGTACTTAATATGCCATGTTATGTGTAGTTAATCTGCCATGTTATGTGTAGTTAGTCTGCCATGCTATTTTATACTAAATATGCCATGCTAGTTGCACTGGATCTGCCATGTTAGTTGTACTGGATCTGCCATGTTAGTTGTACTATATCTGCCATGTTAATTATGCTGGATCTGCCATGTTGTTTGTACTGTATCTGCCATGTTAGCTGTACTGAAAATATGCCATGGTATTTGTAATGACTCTGCATGGCATATATTTCCATGACAATTCGACGCGGTTTAGTGACACATAGTGTGTTGTGTGCAATGTATGGGAAACAAGTTGGAAAAAGCGTAACGTGCATAAACCGCAGCAAAGGTTGTGGCTACATGATCAACCTACCCATGCTAGCCGGTGCAGTTAGCGATGAAAAAGAAGAAGCAAAACAGGCAAAATGAAAAACAACGATGACTTTCACTACCCATGTCTGATGAACTACATTTGCCACCTTTTTTAAAACATCATAGACGCATTCGAAACAGCAAACCGGTGCTAGAAAACAATGAAACCATTGTAATAATGATAAACATAAAAACATATCTGCTGTAACGCCTAAAAAGGTTCACGTCCACACATATATTACAGAGACTATTCAAATGTCGCTCACACACCAAAACTACATAGTAGACTACGCGGGGTTGCAGTCTGAACATAGCACACAAACATAGTTTTTGACAAGAACAAAAGAGATAGTACCTTACATTCCTCGGCAACAGAATGTAAGGTATGCGTCATGTGTGTAACGCCACATGATCACTTGTACTTCTTGATGACTTTCTTGACAGCTTCCTCCACGAACTCGCGTGCTCCGGACCGCTTGTTGAAATCTTCATTCGTCAACCAGTTCCATGTGTAGATTTTCTGGAGCTCAACGACCATTGCAGCTGTGACAGCGGGGACAAGTCTACCTTCCCACATTGCAAAGTATTCCAACGCGTGAAAGACACAGTCCGTCCTGCACAAGAAAAAGAGTCAGGTGAACACGCAAAAAGGACAGACATAGCAAAGATAGACTTCAATTCAGATGTGACAACAAATGAGGATTTGGATTGATGTAAATGGCACATGAAGGAGGGGGGGGGATAAGAAATTACGTGTTCCCTTGCTTCACAGTCGCCACGTACTCAGTCGGGAAATGCCTGATCTGGACCTTTGAGTGTTCATAGTGACGGTTCCATGTCTCTTTGAGGTTGTTGATGAAGAATTCAGCATGCGTAGTAAGGTCTGCATCAGCTTCCGAACGGATTGAATCAAGCACCTCAAAACGTTGGTTCTTCAGGTCAAGACAGATCACATAGTGGTGACCACACTTGTCGTGTGGGTCATGTGGTGCAAGCTCCTGGAACATGGGGAACATGACATGCATTTAAAAGTGAATGAAATGAGAAGCAGAGTTCACATGAAGAACAACAGAGGGACAAAAAAA
>NW_025239706.1:0-3804 GCF_018294505.1 Triticum aestivum
TGTATTGGGTGGATGGTGCTGCAAGGAGAGCCTACAAACATTTCCGAGATTGCATTTCATTCGACACGACGTACCTCACCAATATGTACAAGATGCCATGCGCTCCGTTCATAGGAATAAATAACCACAATCAGTCATTGCAGTTCGGCTGCGGGCTCGTTTGGAATGAAGACATGGAAGGGTACGTTTGGCTATTCAAGACCTTCTTGGAGTGCATGGATGGACTTGCTCCGATGAACATAATAACAGACCAGGATTTCAGCATGCGTGCAGGCATAGAGGGGGTCTTTCCGTTAGCAGTGCACATGCACTGCAGGTGGCACATTATAAAGAAGGCTGAGGAGACGCTAGAACCATTCTTTGCTGACCGTCCAGAGCTCCACAAGGCATTCGAGCTGTGCGTGGACCACAGCTTGACGGTGGAGGCGTTTGGAAGGAGCTGGATGGCCATGATTGAAACATATCAAGTCCAAGACAACGAGACGCTTGCTAGCATGTGGGAGAAGCGAATGTACTGGGTGCCGGCCTACTTCATGCAGTGCTTCTTCCCCTTTCTGCAGACTACGCAGCGCAGCGAGGGGTTCAATGCTGTTTTGAAGCGGTACGTGAGCCCTGGCAACTCATTGCTACAGTTTGCCAAGCAGTACACAGCTTTGCAACAAAAAATTCTGGGATCTGAGCTACAGCAAGAAGCTACCACCACGCTAAAGCAGCCGAGATTGCTAACGTACTTACCGATTGAGAGGCAAATGAGCAAGATATACACAAACAAGATCTTTAACAAGTAAGTCAGTTGCGTTACCATATTATTTGCACAAAAAGCACTAAGGCAGTAGGTGCCTTATAGAATGCAATGCAGTTGCCATGATATGCAGTTGCCATGTTTAATGAAATACTGTTTGACATGCTTAATCAGCTGCAGTTGCCATGTTCAATGAAAATTCTGTTTTCCATGCTTGCTTAGATGCATTTTCAATGTTCAATGAAGTGCAGTGGCCATGTTTAATGCACTGTGCTTCCCTTGGGGCATGTTGGTATGCAAATGCCAATGTCAACTGAAAAATGTTATATTGTTGACACTTATGCTGAAATGCAGTTGCCAAGTTTACTAAAATGCAACTGCCATGTTTGTTGAAATGCAATTGCCATGTTTACTCAACTGTAGATGCCATGTTTAATAAAAATGCAGTTGCCATGCTTTATGCAATGTGCTTCCATTGGGGAATGTTGGTGTAGGAATGACGATGTCCAGTTGAAAATGTACTGCAGTTGCCATGTCTGGTGTACTACATTTGCCATGTCTAATGTACTGCATTTGCCATGTTCAATTTTCTATATTTGACATGTTCAATGTACTATATTTGCCATGTTCAAACAAAATGTATTTCTATTTCCATGACAACATAAGGTGGTACAAAAAAAGAGCGCACAATAGTTTAACAAAAAACACATGAAAATTGCAGATTCCAGGAAGAAATAAAGCGTGCCAGCATGTTCACAGCTTTCCAGGTGGACGAACATACGTTCAAGGTGTGTTCTATTTTGGGCATGTCAGATTCAGAACCTGAAGAAGGAACTACTTCGTCAAACCTCGATAGGCGAAGGTGAGTACTACTGCCAATGCTGCAAGTTCGAATGGGACGGCATTGTGTGCTGTCACATATTAAAAGTAATGGACATGAACGCTGTGACACGGATGCCCCACCATTTCATAAGGTGGCGATGGACTTGGGACGCTGACGACGCGTTTGCGCCCCAGACAACAAACATAGTTCTGGCTGTGCATGACGAGAGACCTGAGGCAACCATGGAAGCCGTGAGGCACGTTGTGCTGACAAAGAACTATGCTGAGCTAATTGATGAAGCGTGCAAGAGTGATGAGACAGCAAGAGTCGCAGAAAAACACAGGAAGGCACTGAAAAGAGAGCTTGGTGAGATCAAGAAGAGGAAAGCTGAGGAAGCCTTACACCGGTTCCCCCGCACATCAAGTGTGCCTTCATACACGGGGCCATCATCTGAAAACTCGGAGACAGGATCTGGAACAGCAAGCACACAGACCCAGGTCAGGAACCCACCCCGTTCCATCACAAAGGGTCGTCCAAGAGAGATAAGGTACAAGTCAGGATTGGAGATTCAAGCAAAACACAAGAAAACAAAGAAAGGGGCGGGCAATCCATAAGAAAAAATTGGGGCGCTGTGATATGGTCCTTGTGGACATTTTGTTTTGTACCCTAGATGATGAGAATTTTTTTAAAATATTTGGGAGAATGACTCTTGAGGGGCATCAGAAGTGGAAGGAAAATTCATTGAATGGATAAATGCAGTTGCCATGTTATGGGTACTTAATATGCCATGTTATGTGTAGTTAATCTGCCATGTTATGTGTAGTTAGTCTGCCATGCTATTTTATACTAAATATGCCATGCTAGTTGCACTGGATCTGCCATGTTAGTTGTACTGGATCTGCCATGTTAGTTGTACTATATCTGCCATGTTAATTATGCTGGATCTGCCATGTTGTTTGTACTGTATCTGCCATGTTAGCTGTACTGAAAATATGCCATGGTATTTGTAATGACTCTGCATGGCATATATTTCCATGACAATTCGACGCGGTTTAGTGACACATAGTGTGTTGTGTGCAATGTATGGGAAACAAGTTGGAAAAAGCGTAACGTGCATAAACCGCAGCAAAGGTTGTGGCTACATGATCAACCTACCCATGCTAGCCGGTGCAGTTAGCGATGAAAAAGAAGAAGCAAAACAGGCAAAATGAAAAACAACGATGACTTTCACTACCCATGTCTGATGAACTACATTTGCCACCTTTTTTAAAACATCATAGACGCATTCGAAACAGCAAACCGGTGCTAGAAAACAATGAAACCATTGTAATAATGATAAACATAAAAACATATCTGCTGTAACGCCTAAAAAGGTTCACGTCCACACATATATTACAGAGACTATTCAAATGTCGCTCACACACCAAAACTACATAGTAGACTACGCGGGGTTGCAGTCTGAACATAGCACACAAACATAGTTTTTGACAAGAACAAAAGAGATAGTACCTTACATTCCTCGGCAACAGAATGTAAGGTATGCGTCATGTGTGTAACGCCACATGATCACTTGTACTTCTTGATGACTTTCTTGACAGCTTCCTCCACGAACTCGCGTGCTCCGGACCGCTTGTTGAAATCTTCATTCGTCAACCAGTTCCATGTGTAGATTTTCTGGAGCTCAACGACCATTGCAGCTGTGACAGCGGGGACAAGTCTACCTTCCCACATTGCAAAGTATTCCAACGCGTGAAAGACACAGTCCGTCCTGCACAAGAAAAAGAGTCAGGTGAACACGCAAAAAGGACAGACATAGCAAAGATAGACTTCAATTCAGATGTGACAACAAATGAGGATTTGGATTGATGTAAATGGCACATGAAGGAGGGGGGGGGATAAGAAATTACGTGTTCCCTTGCTTCACAGTCGCCACGTACTCAGTCGGGAAATGCCTGATCTGGACCTTTGAGTGTTCATAGTGACGGTTCCATGTCTCTTTGAGGTTGTTGATGAAGAATTCAGCATGCGTAGTAAGGTCTGCATCAGCTTCCGAACGGATTGAATCAAGCACCTCAAAACGTTGGTTCTTCAGGTCAAGACAGATCACATAGTGGTGACCACACTTGTCGTGTGGGTCATGTGGTGCAAGCTCCTGGAACATGGGGAACATGACATGCATTTAAAAGTGAATGAAATGAGAAGCAGAGTTCACATGAAGAACAACAGAGGGACAAAAAAA
>NW_025239707.1:0-1861 GCF_018294505.1 Triticum aestivum
TAGTACAAATAATTTTACACTAGAGTTGAACTATCTCTATAGCCTAGTAAATATAATTTTACACAAGAGTTGAACTAGCTCTCTAAGCTTGTACAAATAAATTTACAGTAGAGTTGAACTAGCTCTATAGTATAGTACAAATAATTTTACACTAGAGTTGAACTAGATCTATAAGCTACTTCAAATGATTTTAAACTACTAGGGTCGAACTAGCTCTATAAGCTAGTTCAAATAATTTTACACTAGAGTTGAACTAGCTATATAAGCTTGTACAAATAATTTTACAATAGAGTTGAACTAGCTCTATAGGTTAGTACAAATAATTTTACACTGGAGTTGAAATAGCTCTATAATCCAGTTCAAATAATTTTACACTAGAGTTGAACTAGCTCTATAATCTAGTTCAAATAATTTTACACTAGAGTTGAACTAGCTCTATAGCCTAGTGCAAATAATTCTATACTAGAGTTGAATTAGCTTTAAAAGCTAGTTCAAATAATGTTACACTAGAGTTGAACGAGCTCTATAATCTAGTTCAAATAATTTTACACTAGTGTTGAACTAGCTCTACAGCCTAGTAAAAAAAATTTACACTAGAGTTGAACTAGCTCTATAAGCTAGTTAAAAAAAGTTTACACTAGAGTTGAACTAGCTCTATAGCCTAGTACAAATATTTTTACACTAGAGTGCAACTAGCTCTATAAGCTAGTTAAAATAATATAACACTGGAGTTGAACTAGCTCTATAGCCAAGTACAAATAATTTTACACTAGAGTTGAACTAGCTCTATAGACTAGTACAAATATTTCTACACTAGAGTTGAACTAGCTATATAAGCTAGTTAAAATAATTTTACACTAGAGTTTAACTAGCTCTATTGCCTTGTACAAATAATTTTACACTAGAGTTGAACTAGATCTATAGCCTAGTACAAATAAGTTTACACTAGAACTGAACTAGCTCTATAGACGATTACAAATATTTTTAAACTAGAGATGAACTAGGTTTATAAGCTAGTTAAAGTAATTTTACACTAGAGTTGAACTAGCTGTATAGCCTACTACAAATAATTTTACACTAGATTTGAACTAGCTCTATAGCCTATTAGAAATAATTTTACACTACAGTTGAACTAGCTCTATAAACTTGTAAAAATAATTTCACACTAGAGTTGAACACACTCTATAAGCTAGTTCAAATAATTTTACACTATAGTTGAACTATCTCTATAAGCCAGTTCAAATAATTTTAGATTAGAGTTGAACTAGCTCTATAGCCTACTACAAATATTTTTACAATAGAGTTGAACTAGCTCTATAGCCTAGTACAAATAATTTTACACTAGAGTTGGACTATCTCTATAGCCTAGTAAAAATAATTTTACACTAGAGTTGAACTAGCTCTCTAAGGTTGTACAAATAAATTTACAGTAGACTTGAACTAGCTGTATAGTATAGTACAAATAATTTTACACTAGAGTTGAACTAGGTCTATAAGCTACTTCAAATGATTTTAAACTACTAGAGTCGAACTAGCTCTATAAGCTAGTTCAATTAATTTTACACTAGAGTTGAACTAGCTATATAAGCTTGTACAAATAATTTTACAATAGAGTTGAACTAGCTCTATAGGTTAGTACAAATAATTTTACACTGGAGTTGAAATAGCTCTATAATCCAGTTCAAATAATTTTACACTAGAGTTGAACTAGCTCTATAGCCTAGTGCAAATAATTCTATACTAGAGTTGAATTAGCTTTAAAAGCTAGTTGAAATAATTTTACACTAGAGTTGAACGAGCTCTATAATCTAGTTCAAATAATTTTACACTAGTGTTGAACTAGCTCTACAGCCTAGTACAA
>NW_025239707.1:1871-2492 GCF_018294505.1 Triticum aestivum
AGTTGAACCAGCTCTATAACCTAGTAAAAATATGTTTACACTATAGTTGAACTAGCTCTATAGCCTAGTACAAATAATTTTACACTAGAGTTGAACTAGCTGTATGAGCTTGTACAAATCATTTTACACTAGAGTTGAAGTCGCTCTATAAGCTAGTTCAAATAATTTTACGCTAGAGTTGAACTAGGTCTATAAGCTTGTACATATCATTTTACACTAGAGTTTAACTAGCTCTATAGTCTAGTACAAATAATTTTACACTATAGTTGAACTATCTCTAAAAGCCAGTTCAAATAATTTTAGATTAGAGTCGAACTAGCTCTATAGCCTACTACAAATATTTTTACAATAGAGTTGAACTAGCTCTATAAGCTTGTACAAATAAATTTACACTAGAGTTGAACTAGCTCTATAGACTAGTACAAAAAAGTTTACACTAGAGTTGAACTAGCCCTATAAGCTAGTTCAAATAATTTTACACTAGAGTTGAACTAGCTCTATAGCCTAGTACAAATAATTTTACACTAGAGTTGAACTATCTCTATAGCCTAGTAAATATAATTTTACACAAGAGTTGAACTAGCTCTCTAAGCTTGTACAAATAAATTTACAGTAGAGTTG
>NW_025239707.1:2502-3804 GCF_018294505.1 Triticum aestivum
TAATTTTACACTAGAGTTGAACTAGCTATATAAGCTTGTACAAATAATTTTACAATAGAGTTGAACTAGCTCTATAGGTTAGTACAAATAATTTTACACTGGAGTTGAAATAGCTCTATAATCCAGTTCAAATAATTTTACACTAGAGTTGAACTAGCTCTATAGCCTAGTGCAAATAATTCTATACTAGAGTTGAATTAGCTTTAAAAGCTAGTTGAAATAATTTTACACTAGAGTTGAACGAGCTCTATAATCTAGTTCAAATAATTTTACACTAGTGTTGAACTAGCTCTACAGCCTAGTACAAAATTTTTTACACTAGAGTTGAACTAGCTCTATAAGCTAGTTCAAATAAGTTTACACTAGAGTTGAACTACCTCTATAGCCTAGTACAAATATTTTTACACTAAAGTCCAACTAGCTCTATAAGCTAGTTAAAATAATTTAACACTAGAGTTGAACTAGCTCTATAGCCTAGTACAAATAATTTTACACTAGAGTTGAACTAACTCTATAGACTAGTACAAATATTTCTACACTAGAGTTGAACTAGCTATATAAGCTAGTTAAAATAATTTTACACTAGAGTTGAACTAGCTCTATTGCCTAGTACAAATAATTTTACATTAGAGTTGAACTAGCTCTATAGCCTAGTACAAATAAGTTTACACTAGAACTGAACTAGCTCTATAGACTATTACAAATATTTTTAAACTAGAGATGAACTAGGTCTATAAGCTAGTTAAAGTAATTTTACACTAGAGTTGAACTAGCTCCATAGCCTACTACAAATAATTTTACACTAGATTTGAACTAGCTCTATAGCCTATTACAAATAATTTTACACTACAGTTGAACTAGCTCTATAAACTTGTAAAAATAATTTCACACTAGAGTTGAACACACTCTATAAGCTAGTTCAAATATTTTTAAACTAGAGTTGAACTAGCCCTATAAGCTAGTTAAAATAATTTACCCTAGAGTTGAACTAGCTCTATAGCCAAGTACAAATAAGTTTACACTAGAGTTGACCTAGCTCTATAAGCTAGTTCAAAAAATTACACTAGAGTTGAACTAGCTCTATAGCCTAGAAAAAACAATTTTACACTAAAGTTGAACCAGCTCTATAACCTAGTAAAAATATGTTTACACTATAGTTGAACTAGCTCTATAGCCTAGTACAAATAATTTTACACTAGAGTTGAACTAGCTGTATGAGCTTGTACAAATCATTTTACACTAGAGTTGAAGTCGCTCTATAAGCTAGTTCAAATAATTTTACGCTAGAGTTGAACTAGGTCT
>NW_025239708.1:0-663 GCF_018294505.1 Triticum aestivum
ACGGTGGTGTGGACGGGGCGGCGTCCAGGCCACCGGCGACGAGGGCGGCGGGGCGATGGCGTCCAACGAGGTGGGGCGATGGGGAGAGCGGCGCCGAGGATACGAGAACGACGGGGCGGCGGGGAGACGAGGACGACGGGGCGGCGGGGCGCCGTCGTCGGGAGAGGAGAGGGCGGCGTCGCGGCATCGGGGCGGCGTCGGGGCGGCGGGGCAGCGACGTTGGGAGAGGATAGGGGAAGGGGATCGAGGGCGAGGGCGAGGGAGAGAGAGGGGATAGGGAGGGGCCGGGGAGGAAATATGGATGGGGGCGGCACAATACTAATGGCGCACCACCCCTCGGTGCGCCGTAAGTACATCCATACTAATGGCGCACCTCACCGTGGTGCGCCATTAGTATTTTTTTTTGATTTCTGCTCGAGCCGACAGGTTATCTTCCACCTGACCTGATCCACACCAAGTTTCCTCTACTAGCTCGATTGGTCAGCGGCCAGTTCTCACACTAGGAGGTCCTGGGTTCGATTCCCAGGCTCCACAATTTTCTTTTTATGCATTTAAAATGCGGTTTGATACTTATTTGTGTTTAAATATGTTCAAACTTGTTTAAATCATAACAGTAATATTTTTTATAAGACAATAATAATTTTTTTAAAAATATCATCAAAC
>NW_025239708.1:2494-3804 GCF_018294505.1 Triticum aestivum
CATCCCCTCCTCTGCTCCCCTCTCGCGCGCACCACCGAGCAGAGCTCGCCGTCATCGTCGCCGTACCCGTGGCCACCGGCCACCCCTAGCCTCGCCGATGCGCTCAAAGGCTCCGCCTCGACCCCCTCCTCCTCCTCACCGAGCCACGCCCCTCCAGAAGCCCCCGAACGTCCTCTCCGGGCTCGTCTCCTACCTCGGACCCGCCGGTCGCCGTCGCCCGATTCATTGAACTCCGGCCGTTCCCGAGCAAGCCGAGCCCCTCTTCGTGATCGCTGTGAGCTCCTTCACCCTTTCCCCCTCTTCCCCGCTTCATTTGATCGCCGTAGCCGTCGCCCCCTTTATGGCCGAAGCGCGCCGCCGCCTGAGCTCAACGTCGGCGTAGCTCCGGTGACCATTTGGTCACCCTGGCGTGCCTAACTCGCTCCCCGCATCGCGTAGCGCTATGCTAGCCTCTCACCTCGCTCGTTTGCACACTGTAGCACTAACTCGCCCCAACCCCGAGCTCCGGCCACCGCCTCGGGCTCCACTCCAGCGAACCCCAGCCACCCCCGCACCTCCCCTTGGTCTCCCTAGATAAACGCGGTCATGGGCTACCTCCTGGTGCTCTTCGCGCGTCCAACCGCAGCCCATAGCGCAACTCCGGCGAGCCTCCGCCGCGAGATGTGGTCGCCTGCGCCTAATCCGGCGACGCTGACGTGGCATTCCCATTAGCGGCTAATCCCCCCAATTAGCACACTAACAGACACTGACAGCGGGCCCCGTAGCGGGTCAAAGCCCGAGTCAACGCGGGTTTAGTGTATGTCTCACTGACCAATGGACCCCACGGGTCAGATTTGACCTGGGGCGCCCAGTTGACTCTGCTGACATCACAGTGACGTGGTGCTGACGCCATAAATCATTTTCTGGATTTATTATTATTCAGGAAATTTCAGAAAATACCCCAAACTTCTAAAAATCATATAAAATCAACCGTAACTCCAAATCAAATAAATTATATATGAAAAATGATCAGAAAAATATGAAGAATCTGTTTATGCCATGATCATGCATGATTGAACAAGTTAACCTCACTGAATAGGATGAATCATGATTAGGGTAATTTATGAACTAGTGTTTGGAGTTGGAGTTTAACCTTGTTTGAATTCCACTTCAATTAACTTGGCTTACTGCTGCATTAGGTCAATTCAGTTCCTTAGCATGATCATGCATCATATTGCTGCATTGCATTGATTGTGTTTCTTCCTTGTTTGCCGGTGCTTGTTCCCTCTCGATAGACGTGGTTCCGACGATGAGATCGATGACACCGATGA
>NW_025239709.1:0-3803 GCF_018294505.1 Triticum aestivum
TGTCGGTTGATTGATGAAATATACGTTTGTAAATTAATCCGCACATGCATGGAACGTTGCATTGAGAATTGATGGGTTTGTTGAAATTCGTGGAAAATTTTGTGAAAATCCCAAGAAAAAGTCAGCACATAATATACAGTCTCAATTCCTCAAAAAAAACAGCCTTAATGTACTATGACCCAAAAAGTTTAGATCTAAACTTGTTTCATAGTGTCATAGGAATCAAATTTAGATCTGGAAATTTGTGCCATCGTAGTTCTCACTTGCCTGAAATTTGTAATTAGTGTCTGTTTGTCATGCTGCAAATCAAAATTAAATATGAAAACATGTGCTGAATTAGTGTCTTGGTCAACTATATATGTGCTGAATTATTTTTAGAGATGTTCACAAGTTTAGCGATATGTTCTCCTTGACAAGGCTTTTAATTTCGTAAACAAAACAATTTCGGGTCTCACCACAATATCAGAACTTTTGAAAAAGAAATCATATTTTGAGATTTCAAATTTCATTGGATTTTAACCTAATTTACAGAAATTAGTTTGAATTTGTCTCGAAATTTCAGGATTAAAAATATTTCGGACACTAACACAATTTTGAAAATATTAATAAAACTTTGTTGATATTTTTAATCCTGCTCCTTGGTATTATCGGTAGGATTTAGAGTTATATTTTTTTTCGTGCAATTTAGAGTTCACATTTATTTTACTGATAAAGCACATTGACATTATGTATATTTTATTTTATTTTATATATATGTAACGATAAAAGTAGCTAGTAGTCAAACTTCTCCGTTGACATCTGACAACAATATTTGTAGCTATAAGAAGGAAGAATTGGCCATTATTTATTTGTACCGTTATTGCCGATAGCACCTTCTTTCAAAAGAAAAGCATTATGCGATATAACACACTATTTAGCTTAGTTTTATTTTCGTGACTACATCCGTGATCTTGGAATCAACAATAGTTTCTCCTTCGTACGGACAGTTAGCCCAAACACCTCTGTCATATCAATGTCTTTTCTCTCAGCCCCAAGCCGAAGTTGCCAGTCAAAATGGCACAAAAGGTTTGCCAACATAAGCTCTACATTCGTGATCCCAAGGTTCATACCAGGGCACATCCTCCGTCTTGCTCCGAACAGCAAGAACTGGAAATCATTCCCCTTGAAGTTGACATGCATACTGCTGCCTTCATCTGTAAATCTTTCAGGAATGAACTCTTCTACATACTCCCACGAGCTCGGATCCCTACCAATGGCCCATGCATTGACGACCACACGTGTCCTAGCAGGAACTATGTATCCATCGGTGATGCAGTCAGCCATGGCAAGGTGCGGAGCAAGGAGAGGAGCAAGAGGATGTAGCCGGAGCGACTCTTTTATGACTGCTCTTAGGTACGTCATGTTGTTCATGTCGGTTTCACTGATAATTTCTTGTCCTTGGGGTACAATAATACCCCTCACCTCATCTTGTAGCTTCACCATCAGGTGTGGCTTCCTCATGAGCTCAGCCAAGGTGAATTCGAGGGCGTTAGCTGATGTGTCTATCGCACCAAAAAATACATCATGTGTATATCAATTAATTAGGGCAATGCATGAAAGATATATACAAATCAACTTGTTTAGTTTGAAAGGTATTATCTGTACTCATTGTGAGGAGAGCTTTCATGTGCTCTTTTGTGAGATCATACTCCTGTTGGACGGACAACATAATATCCAGAAAATCGTCATCCTTGTGATCAGATGTTGACTTGCGCTTACTCACACGATCGTCGATCACCTTGTCCAACAGATCGGCCCATCTGTTCCTCACTCCTTCGGCCTTGGCACAAACCGCCTTCTTGAGCACCCCTACCCTACCCAATGACGGAAAGTACTCCTCCAAATTGAACCCGCCTAGCAGCCGTGAGGTATCCTTAATGAGTTCCCGGAACAACTTGCTTCGACCATCTTTCAGGAAAAACTTCCCCGACACGATGCGGCACACCATGTCATTCGTGAATGTGTGGAGCAGCTCACTCATGTCCACTACACCATCGGCAGCTGCTTCCTGATTGATCTTGGCCATCGCCATGCTGACCTATAATAGCATGGGTCGTAAGACTTGTATAGTATGAGAAACTAACATTTACATATGTAGTACTTTCTCGGTCTGGGTTAATATATATAAGTTCCCCTCATATTTTTGGTCAAAGTTGGACCACAGACAACTCTCTTTCTCTCTCTTAACCTTGCATGAAACACACACTCTCCCTCCTACCATTTGCGTGCAACACACACTCTCTCTCCTTTTATTTAGAGGTAATAGCACCCCAGGTACCCTAACTTGCACAAAATGTGATGATTCAGTCCCAAACTTGTAAAATGTAACCTCATCATACCCCAACTTGCAATGCATGTGACGTTTTAGTCCCAGGCCAATCACAGCTCGACAATTGGCAGCCAGGTGGCTGGCCCGGTCAACGCATGCACTTTTGCAGAAAACCCCCTGCACTTTTTCGAAAAGACGTAGCTTGAGAAACATACGCCGAACTTGGAAAAGAACTGTGGAAATTTTCGTGTGTGAACTGTCTCCTTTGCTTCTTCGTCTTCTTCTTCTTCTCCATTTTTTTATTGTTGTTCTTCTCCTTTGCTAATACACCGACACGTTCTTATTATTTTATTCTACCTTGCCGATGCACCGACACTACAGTCTAACGAAGCATGTTCATCATTATTTTATTTGTTTGAGCAGCACTTCCATCATATGGAACTGCTTTACATAATTATAATGTGTGTCATTTGTTGTATTAAGCCTCTACGAAAGGAAAACAAAACCCTCATTAGCTAGCTCCACCAGCTATTGGGAGCTGCACAAACCATTAGCTGGTAGCAACTGGAAAGATGGTTTAGCTCATCAGATCTGAAGAGAAGCAGTGGACGACATCTATATCTATATCATCAAGACAAACATAGGAGCAGTCGATCACGAATCTGCATTAGCTTTTTATTTACCGCAGGAGGCAAAAACATAAAGGAATCGATCGACCAACATTTACATCGCACCCACGAACCCAAAAGAATGGAAAGAACCACCAGGCTGCAAGTGGGATGCACCGCGGGCTGCCCACTTCCCATAATTTATGTGGGAAGCCCGTCAACACACACATCTTGTTTATGTGGGATAAGTGGGATACCCGTTTAAATTGTGCAAAGTAGTGGTTACACAGCCGTGAAGGTGGCTCGGTGGTTGTCTTGTTCATGAACCTCAACGTTCAATGGAACACAAAGACACATGCTATACTACAGAGGCCCGGAGAACACTAGTGCAGAGCAGAGAGCAATACTGCATGCAGATTTGCCTGGTATACTTTGTACAAAGACACATGCTGCTGAATCCTCTTCTAGAATAGCTCCTCACATATTTATATCAAAGAAAACATTAACTGCATAGAGCCATTACACTAAATAAAACTGCCACATGTATCGATTGAATTACAACTATAAATCTGTAATGAAAAATTTCAACAGTGTGACTCTGACCAAACCAAACCCCAATATGATCTTACTCAATATAGTTGAAGCCATCGCTATTAAAGTTCAGTTAGCACTAGCAAAAATATTTCTGAGAATCAAACAGGACACAATCAGCTCCGGCCTCCTGGGGTAAGAAACAATTCAATAGGCAATTCAGTCAGAGTCTCTGTTCCTATATACTAAACACCCCTCACAATGCTATGAACATGTATACATGAAGGAACTTTGATTGAAAACAATATACATCAACTGACCATAGCTCCTAAATTTAACAGCAACAAAACCAGGAG
>NW_025239710.1:0-3803 GCF_018294505.1 Triticum aestivum
TGACTTATCATGGAAAGAATAGAACATGAACTTGAGAGGATGGAATGACACTTGACGACATAAGCAACGCAATACCTTCGGACGAATTGAAAGAATTTAAAGAAAAGAACTTAGCAAGAAGGGTTGAACGGAGTTGTTGAGAAAATCAACAACGAAAAAGAATAAGCTTGTCGTGGACTTATGGATAACATCTCAAAATTATGAGGTGATCACCGACTACAAGCGGAAAAGATTAAATAGCTGAGGAGAACGAAGAAATGCAAAACTCCACTTCAAAAGAATACGGAGAATTAAGTGCACTTCGAGATGCGAGAAGTAAAGATACTTGAACTCCACCAACAAGACTCTTGATGAACTCATGAAGAATGAATTAAATCATGAAGAACCACCATGAAGAACTCCGATAATAAAAGGATGATGAGATAGAATGAAGGATGAAAGAATAAGATGAGCCTTGCGATGATTTAGATGGAGGTTCCGACAAAATAGTTGAGGAAAATTTGAACTCCGGAAAAGAAAAGATGAAAACACTTGGCACTAGAATTTATTCCTCAAGAACAAACTCTACGGAAGGGATTACTAACTTGGATGAAATAAGAATAAGATTTATTGTAAGCTTATCCTTCGTCAAATTAAATTGATGACAAGCAATGGATTTTGCATCTTACTTATTCTTCTTGAAAAAGGATTGAGAAGGGATAGCACAAAACTTGAGAAAGTTCTTCGTGAACCACCGGTAGGATTCGAAAGAACGAATGAATTGAAATGATAATCAAAGAAAAAGAACCTTGAACAAACCATCGTAAGAATTCGGAAATGACTGATGAAAGAGAATGAATCACTAGAGAGAATTAGAAGAGCAAATATGCTTGAGGGGATTTAGATGCACAAGAACAAAGAGATCATGAGTTGATAAAAGAACACTTCAACGAAGCACCGGGATAAATAGAGAACGATAACTGAAATGATGGCCTCCGGTGAAAAGAAACGGGAAAAGAACTTCTGCCATACTCCGTATGGGTAAGAAAATGAATATCTGACAGAAGGAATAAATCGAGAGGATAACATGAAGCTAGAACCACAAACTCCGGGAGAAAGGACAAGATTTAGAGGACAAACTCTTCTTCGATCTTCAATTGATGACGGGAAAAACACCACCAAAATTACTGAGATACTCCGGGAGAATGGAAAGCAAGGAGGTTGGGCCAACAATGAAAAGAGTTTGAAAACGATCTTGGAAAGGCATCTGACTGATGAAGTTCATTCTTACGTCACACTTGAAAATAATTTAGAATAACTCTGGGGAAATTAGAAGAGTCAGGTAAGATCCTGGGAAAAGACCTGTGGGTTAGGGCCCACTGAAGAGAAAAAACACCGTTGAAAAGGATTGTTGAAGAGATAGATGATGCACCAGAACAATTTAAATATTTGAATGAGGTGACAACCTCAAATTAATTGGAACATAGACGAATCTCCTGAGATGTCTTGAATACTCCGGAAGGATAAACTGGCGAGAGGCGAACGAGCAGGGAAAACACTTGATCCAAGGAAAAGAATGTGATCACCCGAAAAATTTGAATTGGTGCCACCGGAAAAAGAGATGGAGAATGTTGCGCAAAACGAGAATACACCGGTTGAAACAATTGATGGAAGGCAGAAGAGGCACCACACTTATGAAATTGATGGTCGAAATAGACTCAGGCTCCGGGAAGAAGAGGGTGGGAGGGCGGAAAACGAAGAAAACTTGGAAGGGGAAACGATGAATATCTTGAAGAGGAAAACACCGGTTGAAATCATTGAGGAAAGAAAGCAAAGACTTCACACGAGTAGGATGGATACTCGATAACGGACTCCGGTTCTGAGAAGAAGAAGGGTGGGCAGGTGGGAAAGAAAACAACTGAGGATTGAACTCATAGATGAAGAGGGTTGAGTCGACTTGACGAGAAATGCACCGGATGAAAAGAGCTGAGAAACAACGATCGGAAAACCAACTGCGTGATCCTAAAGAAATTTTTTGAAGGGGAAGAGGAGTAATCCAAAACACCTACGTCAAGATTCCTTACCAGAGCGACGAAGGGGCATAGGAGTAAAAAGAATTCCTACTCTCCGATATAACTAGACTCCGAAAATAGTTTTCTTCTAGACTCAACAATGGCCAGACTACACGTTCAATCAAGGGGGCTCCTAAGGTCGGTCAAGGCTCTAATACCAACTTGTCACGCCCAATATGCAATACTATCCTAAAGAGACTCGAAGGTCCCACCAAGGATAGAACCGCATATTGAAACGCTTTTGCAAGGTGGATATCATTACATCAACATTACATAATAGATGGGGATACATACAAGAGGCATACAATGCCACACGAATACAACATCATCATACATAAGATCATCATCCGACTACAGATGAAGCACAAATAGAAACTCAAACGACATCCACCCTGCTAGCCCAGGCTGCCGACCTGGAACCTATCCCCTTATCGAAGAAGAAGCAGAAGAAGAACTCCAAGACAAGCAAACATCGCTCTCGCGTCATGATCATCGCATAACCTGTACGTGCAACTGTTGTTGTAGTAATCTGTGAGCCACGAGGACTCAACAATCCCATTACCATGGGTATCAAGACTAGCAAAGCTTAAAGGGAAAGGAAGGGGTAAAGTGGTGAGGCTGCAGTAGTGACTAAGCATATATGGTGGCTAACATACGCAAATAAGAGAGAGAAGAGAGCAAATGGAACGGTCGTGAAGCTAGCAATGATCAAGAATTGATCCTGAACTCCTACTTACGTCAAACATAACCCAAAGATCTTGTTCACTTACCGGACTCCTCCGAAAAGAGACCATCACGGCTACACACGCGGTTGATGCGTTTTAATTCGGATCTGGTGTCAAGTTATCTACAACCAGACATTAACAAATTCCAATCTGCCTATATCCCAGGCACGACTTTCGAAAGATTATACCCTGCAAGGGTGTCCCAACTTAGCCCATGACAAGATCTCGCGATCAACGAAGGATATACCTTCTCCCAGGAAGACCTGATCAGACTCAGAATCCCGGTTTACAAGACATTTCGACCTGCAACTAGCAACGCTATAAGAGGGCAGAGAAAAGCGGTAACATAGCCAAGCAACGGTTTGCTAGGAAGAGTTTCAAAGGTTAGAGGTTCATGGCAATTTGGGATGGCTTGAAGAACAAGTGATAGGTAGCGCAACATAGCGATAGAACGAAACAACTAGCATAGCATTGATAGTAGTGAGATCCAGGGTAGCGGTCATCTTGCTTGAAATCCCGCTAGTAATAAGAACGAGTCCATGAAGAAGATGAAGCCACGAAGATGAACCAAGCATAGACGAACGAATCCTCACGATCGCAACGAAACGGGAACTATCGAGAAGAAGCACATAACATAGTAAACACACAACACATGAACAAGACATGATGCACAAACAAGTATGATGCATGACAAGGCTACCTGAAGCTACTCATGGCAAGAGATGATCCAAAGAAGAGCAACACATCAAAGCAAGTTTAAATGAGGCCGGAAACAACATATAACAATTCCGGTAAGTCCTCATATGCAAGTTTTGAAAATGGTCCAGATCTTAATAAACCTTATGTTCAAGTTGTTAAACAGCAAGTTAAGATGCACCAAGATGATCTACACTAGATTCTAGTCAAGTAACATATAAACTTTATTAGATTTGGAGCTACGGCCTAGAAGATATGAGAAAAGCAAGTTAAACATGGCATTGATGCGAAATGCATCCAAACATCAAGAAAACACACCAAAATAATGATG
>NW_025239711.1:0-3803 GCF_018294505.1 Triticum aestivum
AACGACCCCCAAAATTTCAAGTCTGTCGAGGCCGAAGAATCCCGACTATTGTTATGGGGGTCGTTTCTCCTTCTTCTCCTTGTGCTAGACCTTTGTTATGCACTAGGGGAAGGAGGAGTAACGACCATCACCAACGGTCGCAAATGTCAGAGAGGAATCACTGAGGGAGAGTCTCCACCATATATGAGAGGATGAAGAATCCCGACTGCTATCGTGGGGGTAGCTTCTCCTTCGTTCCCGTGTGCTAGACAATTTGGTGTAATGCACTCGGGAACGAGAGGAGGAGCTACCATCACCGACGGTCGAATATATACACCACGTAAGCTGACATTTTCAAGAAAAGTCTCGACAGACCGATAGTCAACCCGTGATTAATAATAATGATCTAATTTAGTTTTTGTAGTACATATATTTAATTGTACAAGTTTATTCTTTGAATTATGAACATAGGAAATGTCGTCGGACGAAGAAGGTCCTGGGGAGTGCTCCTGGTGCGCCGCCAACCGGGGTTTCTGTGACAGGCCTCGCCTGGACGAAGGTCGGCGCTTCAGCATTAAGCTCGAGGTGGCCTTCGATTGTGATACGGTAAGCTACGATGCAAAGTGTTTTTTTCATAATTAATCTCGACTTCTACTACTTCAGCATGTAATTTTCGTCTTTTACAATTCGACTAGCTTATCCGATGCCATGCAAGACCCTATGTCTTGGAGAGGATGGGTTTTGAAGATCATGAGAGGAATGAAATAAAGAAAATTAACCTAAGGACCCATCATGGTATGGATTTTGAGGTAAATCTATACAATTCTGAGAGCGTATCCCATTTTGGTTGCCCGGGTTGGGAAGCACTTTGCAAGATGTGTGATTTTCAAGAGGGTATGTTTGTCACCATGGGTCTTGGTGATCCTGACATCAACCAAGACAATTTGGACATTTGGGTCCTTGTTCATACTCTTCCAATTCTACCGCTATGTGAGTTCCTCAAACATAGTTATTAAGTAATTTATATTGTTTATTTCAAAATAGTTGACAACTTATTTCCATTGATATCTTATTTTCATTCTTCAAAGAATGTGCGGAAGATGGTAGACAGTACCAACTACACCGATGGCTCTGAGTTAACTTATCAGGAGAAAAATCATCTGGTCGCATATTGTACTGAAATTGAGTATTACAATGCCTTTTATCGAACTCCTCCAAATTATGGTCAATACGTGCCACTAGTGCACGTGTTGAACCACGATAACTTCCATGTAGATATCCTGGTAAGATTTTTTACTATTACGACATCCGTGCATCTTTTGCGTACTTCTAAAACTGAACTACATTGCTAACTACGAAGTTATTATTATGTTTTCAACAGAAAATCCCAATGGATTGTGTGCCTCATTTGATATATCAGAATGGTCGCCTTGATATTTTGAACATACAGCCAGGTCGTCCTACGAATCTCACCTGTCCATACCGGATTTCTAATACTAATCACAAAAGATTTCCATGATAGTGCATTTGCATGTGAAAGTTCTCTTCCTTATACTAATTATTCGTGAATTGCTTGTATGACCAAAATTGTGATTGTCAAGCCTCAAAAGATTTCACTTTCTAAACCCAATATGAAGGTACCACTAGGCATGATATGATTTCAACTTCATGATATTCAATTTAATCAACAATTTACTCATAGGATGTAAGTGAAGCACAAGAGTAAAAGACAAGCTACTCCAAAAAGATATAAGTGAAGATCAAGTGAATAGTTATGTAAATATATATCTATGTGAGGACTCTCTCTTATTTAAAAGTTTTAGATCTAAGTATTTTATTAAGACAGCAAGCAAAAAAATGACATTCCGAGGATAGCACTCATCATGTGAAGAAGCAAAAACTTAGGTTCAACCGATACTAACCGATAATTGTTGAAGAATAAAGGTGGGATGCCTACCGGGGCATTCCCAAGCTTAGATGCTTGAGACTTCTTGGAATATTAACATGGGATGCCTTGGGCATCCCCAAGCTTCAGCTTTTGTGTCTCCTTAATTCCTCGCATATCATGGTTTTCCCAAATCTCGAAAGCTTCATCCACACAAAACTCAACAAGAATTCATGAGATAAGTTAGCATAAACCAATGCAAAAACATTATCATTCTCTACTGTAGCAAAGCAGTAAAATTATTATTCAACATTGCATACTAAATGCCTCTGCATATTTAATACTCCTATCCTCAAATAGAATAATTAAACAAGCAAACATATGCAAACATAATAGCAATCTACCAAAATAGTACGGTCTGTAAAGAATGCAAGAGTATGAATACTTATTCAACTCCAAACATTATAAAATTCTACCACACTGTAGAAAATTTATCAGAGCTTATTATGCAACAAATTTCAACATTTTATCACATTCTGACTTTTCTAGGGAATTTTTGCAACAGCGATAAACCTTCTGTTTTGAAACAGCAACATGTAGACTTGTAAAATAAGAATGGCAAAGGCTATCAATGCCATTTTTATTGAAGTAAAAGATGGAAAACATTATTCTAACTAACAACAAGCAAATCCTAACAAAATAAATTGACGCTCCAAGTAAAACTCATATCATGTGACGAATGAAAGCATAGCTCCAAGTGAGATTACCGATAATGTTGAAGATGAAAGAGGGGATGCCTTCCGGGGCATCCCCAAGCTTAGTTTCCTGGATCTTCCTTAGATATTAACTTGGAGTTCCTTGAGCATACCCAATCTCAGGGTCTTGTCACTCCTTATTCTCCTCATATCGATGTCTCACCCAAAACTTGAAAACTTCAATCTCACAAAACTTGACGGAACTTCATGAGATAGGTTAGTATGATAAAGAGCAAACCATTTCACTTTGGTACTATCAAAGAAAATATTCATAGTTGTTTCCAAACAATTCCTACTATAGAATATCATTTCCACAATTTATATTGAGCAATATAAGTCATAGTAACTAGGAAACAAGCAAACTATGCATTGAAAACAGAATCTGTCAAAAACATAACAGTCTATAGTAATCTGTACTCAAACCATACTTATGCTACTCCAAAAATTATGAAACATTCAGGACCACGTGAGAAATTTGTGTATTAAAATTTGGAAAAAAGAATCAACTCAAAATCACTCTTCTGTTAAAAATGAGACTTATTTTCGTGAGCGCATAAGTTTCTGTTTTTCAGCACGATCAACTCAACTATCACCCAACATGACCCCAAAGGCTTTACTTGGCACTTTATTAAAACAAAAGCAACAAAACATGATTAATACAGTAGCATAATCATGTGAACACACAAAAATAGTAGGTAAAAGTGTTGGGTTGTCTCCCAACAAGCGCTTTTCTTTAATGCCTTTTAAGCTAGGCATGATGATTTCGATGATGCTCGCATAAAAGATAAGAATTGAAACATAAAGAGAGCATCATGAAGCATATGACTAGAACATTTAGGTCTAACCCACTTCCTATGCATAAGTATTTTGTGAGCAAACAACTTGTGGGAACAAGAATGTACTAGCATAGGAAGGCAAAACAAGTGCAACTTCAAAACAATCAACACATAGAGAAGAAACTTGATATTATTGATATATGTAAGAGCAAAAGTTCCTTCCTCATAATAATTTTCAGAAACATCATGAATGGATTCAACAATATAGCTATCACATACATCACTCTTTTCATGTTGCACAAGCATAGAAGATTTATCACTCTTTATGGCATAGATGTCATCATAATAATCATCATAGATAGCAACTTCATTGTAATAAGATTCAACACCCTCCAAAATAGTGGGATC
>NW_025239712.1:0-2014 GCF_018294505.1 Triticum aestivum
ACAACAACAACAACAACAGCAACAACATCAGCAACAACAGCATGTAGCGACCCGACCCGAATGGATCAAGTCTCTGTGCTTATGTGTCATCCCTGGATCAGTATGCTGACACACACAGTACTCGAAGGATTTATAACAGAGGTAAATCACATGTATAAAGTAACGTAAAAACTATTACCTCAATCCAAAATATAGCGGAAGCAACAAGGTTGTGGTTTCCCATCAACACCAACGGCAAAGTTGAGTATAGGAAATCGTAACCCTAACGTACCACTTACTGGTCGTCTGAAAAGTCTGCAACATGAAAAGTTGCAGCCCGAAAACGGGTCAGCACATGGAATATGCTGGCAATGTAACACATAGAGAGTAATGAAAGAATAGGCTATACTACATGCATATATGGCTGGTGGTAAGGCTCTACGGTTACAGTTTTTGCGAAAAGCCAGTTTTTCCCTACTTCAAAGGAATAAAATTTATTTAACTATCTTGGTGGTTGTGAGACATTGAGAATGGTTGACAGCATCCTCAATCCCAATTAAAAGTACTCATTAAAAACCCAACAACATTAATTAGAAGTAACATGTTGAGATTCACTCGATATTCAAGTACTAGATACTCAAGTTGTCCATAACCGGGGACACGGCTAATCATGATTAGTTTGTTACTCTGCAGAGGTTTGCGCACTTTTCCCCACATTACTCGATCGCCTCCGTTTGGTTTCTCGCACTACATGGTGTTTGAGAAGACGGATGACCGAGACATAGTCTTTCAGAAGCACTAGCACCTTACATGTGGGGTAGACCGGTACACCTACATCCCCTACATCTGCTAGTCCACCCCGTAAGAGTTCGCACAACTTAGTCAACTATGCTAGAGCCCATAGTAGCATGTGGCTGCACACGGAAGTTTCCAGTTTGAAATATCTTATGATCCCTTTGAGCCTGGGTGGCGGTCCAAAAAAAACAGGCAAGTCCTGATAGACATCAGGTGCCTCAATCCACCCAGATGTGTGTTTAGGTTGCCACCTTAGATAAGCCATTAATTAACAATCTCACATCTGTCATGGATATTCACTCACCCAATCCACGTCTACTAGCATAGCATAGCATAGTAAGCAAACGTAGAAGTAACTCCCAAGGTTTCATAAGTAACAGGTAATAGGTACTACCTCATCTACTTCCCATCCCACAGTTTAATTAGATCCTAACAATGCAAGTGTTTGAGGGTTTGATCTAATGCAATAAAACTGGGTAGTAGGAAAGATATGATCAAAGTGTGAACTTGCCTGCAATGTTGATGAAGATGATTCGCACTCAAAACTCGTGATAGATCTACTCGTCGCACTCCGGTCGATCTATCGTAGGCAAGCAATAGTAACCACACAATAAGTACTCATCTAATGCACAGGGAAAAATCGAACAAGAGAACGAACCAGAAAGTTCAACTTAAGAACTCCGGTTGCAAAGAAAGAACGAGCCGAACAAACGACGAAAAACAAACAGCGGAAGAAAACAACTCGGTTCTAGCAAGTTGAATCTAGGTCAAAATTTTATTGTAGGAAAAACTTGTTCAAGTTGATTAGACGAAACGGCGGTTTCGAGATGAAACTCCAGGCGCTTGAATCACCTGATTCCGATAAACGAGCGAGAAGATAAACTAGAACGAAGATCGGATCTGAGATCGCGATCGCGGAATAAATCCGACGAGAAGAAAAAGAAGAACGGTTATACGAACAGACGTCGTTAACCGGGAAATAATTGGTGATCACGTTCGTTGAGACGAACGGTCCGAAAGAAGAACGAAAACCAATCTAGGGTTTTCGGAAAAGAGATCGAAACGAAAAACCGATCTAGAACACCGGAACGGTTTAGCGAAAAATCGGAAAGAAAACGAATCGGTAGCGAAGAAAAGAATCGGAACGGTTTATAAGAAAAACCGAACCGAGGGAAAGAAGAGACGCGGCGCGGTACCTCCGGCGAACGGCGGCGACGGCGGCGTTGACGCAGGGCGGCGG
>NW_025239712.1:2896-3803 GCF_018294505.1 Triticum aestivum
AAACGGTCTCGCTCGCAGAAAAATAAATAAAAGAAAATCTAAACGAACTCCAAAATTAATAAAGTAAACTTTCCCCGACTCCTAAAAATGAGTCGAACAAAATGAACTTTACTCGGGGCCTAAAATGCAATTTTTTTTGAAAACACGCATTTTTCCCTAAGGCAAATAAAACGCAAATAAAACTCCGGCAAAACCAAAATGGATTTATTTGTTAAATCTTCATTTTTCCTAAATTTGGGAAAGTCATATTATTCCCTCTCTCATATTTTTGATAACGGAAAAATAATTGAAGATGAAATAAATAAATCAAATGATCCTCTTTTCAATTCGAGAAAACTCTCAAATATGAAAATAACGAAATCTCCAACTCTCTCCAAGGGTCCTTGAGTTGCGTGAAATTTCTAGGATCGATCAAAATGCAAGAAAATAAAATATGCATGATGATCTATTCCAAATTGAAAATAAATTCAAAGGGGCTTTGAATTTAATTCTTTGAAACTCCCAACTCATATTTCATATAATTTGAAGAAGTCATTTTATCTTCTCTCGTGAAAATCATTGAGTCGCATAAAGTTTCAGAATTGGAATATTTCCAAATGAAATTCAATTATTTTTCAAACACCCTTTTCATTTTTAAATGGAAGAAGTCATGTCATCTTCTCTCTAGGGTTTTGGGTTTGAAAAGCATTTGAATTCACGGAGAGCATAAAATGCAAAAAATGAAAGTTTGGGAAAGTCCTTTTATTCCCTCTCATTTAACTTTCAAAAGGTTTCGAATTCACTCACTTTGAGACAATCAATCAAGAAATCAATCAAATCTATCTATTTATTTATAACATTCCAAAATTTAGAATTTTGGGATGTTACACAGCAGCAGCAGCAGCAGCAGCAGCAGCAGCAACAACAA
>NW_025239713.1:0-3803 GCF_018294505.1 Triticum aestivum
GCGGCACGTAAACAAGGGAAAAGCACACTCTGAATTTTTTTTCGCTCTTTTTTTTTGCGCTCTTTTTTTTTGCGCTCCTTTTTTTTTGCGAAAAATCACTATAATGGCGAGTGTCTCAAAACTTTTCCTAGCTCAAACGGACAGGATGGGCACGAAATTTTTTCGACCAATTTTTTTTTTCGACTACCCGGACCCAAAAACTGGAAACGAGTCAAAAAAAACTTCCTATAATGGCACCTGTCTCAAAACACTCAGAAACACCTAAAAATAGGATAGCCAGAAATTTTTTCGAAAAATGCGTTTTCGAAAAATTTTGGGCCTAAACGGAGCGGTGGTGGTAGATGGCAGGGGCGATGATGATGGTGCGGCGGCGGCGTGACAACTTATGACCAGAACTCGAAACTCTAAAAGACTAGACTCTAAGACCAGCAACTAGACACGACAATGCAACCGCAAATTCAACAAAGCAAAACCCTAAAAAGATTATGCAAAGGCTCAGATTGGTTCGGATATGATGAACTAACCCTAATTTTTTTTGTGGCTTTTTCGTGGACTGTAGGTATGAAGAACAGACTCGATCTAAACTACGAAAAACTGTAAAATCTCACCGAGCAACCTGGAAATCTGATACCACTTGATAGAGGCGGAGGTGTCCCGTCTTTCGATGAGATGATGGATTTCGCTTTAGTGGAAGTCGACTTTGACGATCCGACTACGAACGTGCGAGGACGTCGCGCCTTAGCAATCGCTAAACCAACTCCGAGAGGTTATTGACCACGCCGGAGCACGATCAACCTGACCACGAGGGTCTGTTTCCTGCGAGCAAACGAAGAACAAGCAAGAAACTGAGATTGCAATCTGGATATTGCGAATATAAGATGAAAGCTTTATTGATCAAGGTGGGGTTCTGTGACGCCTTTGTCTGGTCGTTGAACACAAACGAAGTACGCGAAGTTGCAGCTCTGGCAAACTTTTAATCTAAACAAAACCCAAAGTCTAAACGATGCCCTAAGGGCTGTATATATGGAGGAAGAGGGGGGGAATTTCGTGGCCCTTGGTGGAGGGGTCCGAAATCAACCCTATCTCTTGTTTCCCCACACATACGGACTCTAAAAATAGCCTATACTTATGTATTTCGAAATTACATGGTCCTGGCCCAATAATAAGGTGAAGCAGCACCTAAAATAGTCTCAGGACGAAATTTATGAAGTGGCATCTTGTATATTTCGTCCAAGGCTTCATGCACACATTATGGTGGCTTCAAAGTCCTGAAATCATCACTTGTAACTCTGTTCTTGTTCCCCTTGCGCATGCCATCATCTCCATGCTTGGTCTCGCTCCAATGTTCCTCCTTCTCCAAGCTAGGCCCTTCATTTGTAAGCAAAACAAATGTATCCAATTTAGGCAGCATCATATTCTCATGAACATTAGAATCATTACCAAGAAACGAAAGTACCTGGTAATTTAGTTGGCGTGCACGAGCTCTAGTAATTGGTCCAGTATTAATAGCAGCAGGGGCTGTGGGTGTAACAATTGTATTGATGTCCTCATCATAGACGAAAGAGGGGATGCCTTCCGGGACATCCCCAAGCTTTGGCTTTTAGGTGTCCATAGATTATCTTGGGGGTTCCATGGGCATCCCCAAGCTTAGGCTCTTGCCACTCCTTGTTCCATAATCCATCAAATCTTTACCCAAAACTTGAAAACTTCACAACACAAAACTTAAAGTAGAAAATCCCGTGAGCTCCGTTAGCAAAAGAAAACAAAACACCACTTCAAGGTACTGTAATGAACTCATTCTTTATTTATATTGGTGTTAAACCTACTTTATTCCAACTTCTCTATGGTTTATAAACTATTTTACTAGCCATTGATTCATCAAAATAAGCAAACAACACATGAAAAACAGAATCTGTCAAAAACAGAATAGTCTGTAGTAATCTGTAGCTAACACAAGATCTGGAACCCCAAAAATTATAAAACGAATTGCTGGACGTGAGGAATTTATCTATTAATCATCTGAAAAAAATAACTAAATATCACTTCCAAATAAAAATGGCAGCAGTTCTCGTGAGCGCTAAAGTTTCTGTTTTTTACAGCAAGATTAAAAAGACTTTCCCCAAGTCTTCCCAACGGTTCTACTTGGCACAAACACTAATTAAACACAAAAAACAGAGGCTAGATAAATTATTTATTACTAAACTGGATCAAAAAGCAAGGAATAAAAATAAAATTGGGTTGCCTCCCAACAAGCGCTATCGTTTAACGCCCCTAGCTAGGCATAAAAGCGAAGATAGATCTAGGTATTGCCATCTTTGGAAGGCAATCCATAAGTGGCTCTCATAATAGATTCATAAGGTAATTTAATTTTCTTTCTAGGGAAGTGTTCCATGCCTTTCCTTAACGGAAATTGGAATCTAATATTCCCTTCCTTCATATCAATAATTGCACCAATCATTCTAAGGAAAGGTCTACCTAGAATAATAGGACAAGAAGGATTGCAATCTATGTCAAGAACAATAAAATCCACGGGCACATAATTCCTATTTGCAACAATAACATCATTAATTCTTCCCATAGGTTTCTTAATAGTGGAATCCGCAAGGTGCAAGTTTAAAGAGCAATCATCAGAATCACGGAAACCTAGCAAATCACACAAAAGTCTTTGGAATCGTGGAAACACTAGCACCCAAATCACACAAAGCATAGCATTCACGATCTTTAATCTTAATTTTAATAGTAGGTTCCCACTCATCATAAAGTTTTCTAGGGATAGAAACTTCCAACTCAAGTTTTTCTTCACAAGATTGCATCAAAGCATCAATGATATGTTTGGTAAAGGCTTTATTTTGACTATAAGCATGTGGAGAATTTAGCACGGATTGCAAAAAGGAAATACAATCTATAAAAGAGAAATTATCATAATTAAATTCCTTGAAATCCAAAATAGTGGGTTCATTAATATTTAAAGTTTTGACTTCTTCAATCCCACTTTTAACAATTTTAGCATCAAGATCTAAAGACTCCGAATTTTTGGAACGCCTCCTAGGTAAAGGTGGATCATATTCAGTCCCATCATTATCAAGATTCATATTACAAAACAAAGATTTAATAGGGGACACATCAATAACTTTTAGATCTTCATATTTATTATCACGGGAACTAGAAGAACACACTTTTATAAAAGCAATCTTTCTTAGCACGCATCCTAGCGGTTCTTTCTTTGCACTCATCAATGGAAATTCTCATGGCTTTGAGAGACTCATTGATATCATACTTAGGAGGAATATATCTAAGTTTCAAAGAATCAACATCAAGAGAAATTCTATCAATGTTCCTAGCCAACTCATCAATCTTAAGCAATTTTTCTTCAATCAAACCATTGAAATTCTTTTGCGAGGTAATAAATTCTTTAATATTAGATTCAAAATTAGAGGGTATCTTATTAAAATTTCCATAAGAATTGTTGTAGGAATTACCATAGTTATGAGAGCAATTACTAGGATACGGCCTTGGATTAATGTTTCCTCTATACGCGTTGTTACCAAAATTATTCCTACCAACAAAATTCACATCCAAAGATTCATTATTATTCTCAATCAAAGTATACAAAGGCATATCATTAGGATTAGAAGAAACACTTTTATTAGCAAATAATTTCATAAGTTCATCCATCTTACCACTCAAAACATTAATTTCTTCTATGGCATGCACTTTCTTATTACTAGATCTTTCAGTGTGCCATTGAGAATAATTAACCATAATATTATCTAGGAGTTTAGTAGCTTCTCCTAAAGTGATTT
>NW_025239714.1:0-3803 GCF_018294505.1 Triticum aestivum
GCGGCACGTAAACAAGGGAAAAGCACACTCTGAATTTTTTTTCGCTCTTTTTTTTTGCGCTCTTTTTTTTTGCGCTCCTTTTTTTTTGCGAAAAATCACTATAATGGCGAGTGTCTCAAAACTTTTCCTAGCTCAAACGGACAGGATGGGCACGAAATTTTTTCGACCAATTTTTTTTTTCGACTACCCGGACCCAAAAACTGGAAACGAGTCAAAAAAAACTTCCTATAATGGCACCTGTCTCAAAACACTCAGAAACACCTAAAAATAGGATAGCCAGAAATTTTTTCGAAAAATGCGTTTTCGAAAAATTTTGGGCCTAAACGGAGCGGTGGTGGTAGATGGCAGGGGCGATGATGATGGTGCGGCGGCGGCGTGACAACTTATGACCAGAACTCGAAACTCTAAAAGACTAGACTCTAAGACCAGCAACTAGACACGACAATGCAACCGCAAATTCAACAAAGCAAAACCCTAAAAAGATTATGCAAAGGCTCAGATTGGTTCGGATATGATGAACTAACCCTAATTTTTTTTGTGGCTTTTTCGTGGACTGTAGGTATGAAGAACAGACTCGATCTAAACTACGAAAAACTGTAAAATCTCACCGAGCAACCTGGAAATCTGATACCACTTGATAGAGGCGGAGGTGTCCCGTCTTTCGATGAGATGATGGATTTCGCTTTAGTGGAAGTCGACTTTGACGATCCGACTACGAACGTGCGAGGACGTCGCGCCTTAGCAATCGCTAAACCAACTCCGAGAGGTTATTGACCACGCCGGAGCACGATCAACCTGACCACGAGGGTCTGTTTCCTGCGAGCAAACGAAGAACAAGCAAGAAACTGAGATTGCAATCTGGATATTGCGAATATAAGATGAAAGCTTTATTGATCAAGGTGGGGTTCTGTGACGCCTTTGTCTGGTCGTTGAACACAAACGAAGTACGCGAAGTTGCAGCTCTGGCAAACTTTTAATCTAAACAAAACCCAAAGTCTAAACGATGCCCTAAGGGCTGTATATATGGAGGAAGAGGGGGGGAATTTCGTGGCCCTTGGTGGAGGGGTCCGAAATCAACCCTATCTCTTGTTTCCCCACACATACGGACTCTAAAAATAGCCTATACTTATGTATTTCGAAATTACATGGTCCTGGCCCAATAATAAGGTGAAGCAGCACCTAAAATAGTCTCGGGACGAAATTTATGAAGTGGCATCTTGTATATTTCGTCCAAGGCTTCATGCACACATTATGGTGGCTTCAAAGTCCTGAAATCATCACTTGTAACTCTGTTCTTGTTCCCCTTGCGCATGCCATCATCTCCATGCTTGTTCTCGCTCCAATGTTCCTCCTTCTCCAAGCTAGGCCCTTCATTTGTAAGCAAAACAAATGTATCCAATTTAGGCAGCATCATATTCTCATGAACATTAGAATCATTACCAAGAAACGAAAGTACCTGGTAATTTAGTTGGCGTGCACGAGCTCTAGTAATTGGTCCAGTATTTATAGCAGCAGGGGCTGTGGGTGTAACAATTGTATTGATGTCCTCATCATAGACGAAAGAGGGGATGCCTTCCGGGACATCCCCAAGCTTTGGCTTTTAGGTGTCCATAGATTATCTTGGGGGTTCCATGGGCATCCCCAAGCTTAGGCTCTTGCCACTCCTTGTTCCATAATCCATCAAATCTTTACCCAAAACTTGAAAACTTCACAACACAAAACTTAAAGTAGAAAATCCCGTGAGCTCCGTTAGCAAAAGAAAACAAAACACCACTTCAAGGTACTGTAATGAACTCATTCTTTATTTATATTGGTGTTAAACCTACTTTATTCCAACTTCTCTATGGTTTATAAACTATTTTACTAGCCATTGATTCATCAAAATAAGCAAACAACACATGAAAAACAGAATCTGTCAAAAACAGAATAGTCTGTAGTAATCTGTAGCTAACACAAGATCTGGAACCCCAAAAATTATAAAACGAATTGCTGGACGTGAGGAATTTATCTATTAATCATCTGAAAAAAATAACTAAATATCACTTCCAAATAAAAATGGCAGCAGTTCTCGTGAGCGCTAAAGTTTCTGTTTTTTACAGCAAGATTAAAAAGACTTTCCCCAAGTCTTCCCAACGGTTCTACTTGGCACAAACACTAATTAAACACAAAAAACAGAGGCTAGATAAATTATTTATTACTAAACTGGATCAAAAAGCAAGGAATAAAAATAAAATTGGGTTGCCTCCCAACAAGCGCTATCGTTTAACGCCCCTAGCTAGGCATAAAAGCGAAGATAGATCTAGGTATTGCCATCTTTGGAAGGCAATCCATAAGTGGCTCTCATAATAGATTCATAAGGTAATTTAATTTTCTTTCTAGGGAAGTGTTCCATGCCTTTCCTTAACGGAAATTGGAATCTAATATTCCCTTCCTTCATATCAATAATTGCACCAATCATTCTAAGGAAAGGTCTACCTAGAATAATAGGACAAGAAGGATTGCAATCTATGTCAAGAACAATAAAATCCACGGGCACATAATTCCTATTTGCAACAATAACATCATTAATTCTTCCCATAGGTTTCTTAATAGTGGAATCCGCAAGGTGCAAGTTTAAAGAGCAATCATCAGAATCACGGAAACCTAGCAAATCACACAAAAGTCTTTGGAATCGTGGAAACACTAGCACCCAAATCACACAAAGCATAGCATTCACGATCTTTAATCTTAATTTTAATAGTAGGTTCCCACTCATCATAAAGTTTTCTAGGGATAGAAACTTCCAACTCAAGTTTTTCTTCACAAGATTGCATCAAAGCATCAATGATATGTTTGGTAAAGGCTTTATTTTGACTATAAGCATGTGGAGAATTTAGCACGGATTGCAAAAAGGAAATACAATCTATAAAAGAGAAATTATCATAATTAAATTCCTTGAAATCCAAAATAGTGGGTTCATTAATATTTAAAGTTTTGACTTCTTCAATCCCACTTTTAACAATTTTAGCATCAAGATCTAAAGACTCCGAATTTTTGGAACGCCTCCTAGGTAAAGGTGGATCATATTCAGTCCCATCATTATCAAGATTCATATTACAAAACAAAGATTTAATAGGGGACACATCAATAACTTTTAGATCTTCATATTTATTATCACGGGAACTAGAAGAACACACTTTTATAAAAGCAATCTTTCTTAGCACGCATCCTAGCGGTTCTTTCTTTGCACTCATCAATGGAAATTCTCATGGCTTTGAGAGACTCATTGATATCATACTTAGGAGGAATATATCTAAGTTTCAAAGAATCAACATCAAGAGAAATTCTATCAATGTTCCTAGCCAACTCATCAATCTTAAGCAATTTTTCTTCAATCAAACCATTGAAATTCTTTTGCGAGGTAATAAATTCTTTAATATTAGATTCAAAATTAGAGGGTATCTTATTAAAATTTCCATAAGAATTGTTGTAGGAATTACCATAGTTATGAGAGCAATTACTAGGATACGGCCTTGGATTAATGTTTCCTCTATACGCGTTGTTACCAAAATTATTCCTACCAACAAAATTCACATCCAAAGATTCATTATTATTCTCAATCAAAGTATACAAAGGCATATCATTAGGATTAGAAGAAACACTTTTATTAGCAAATAATTTCATAAGTTCATCCATCTTACCACTCAAAACATTAATTTCTTCTATGGCATGCACTTTCTTATTACTAGATCTTTCAGTGTGCCATTGAGAATAATTAACCATAATATTATCTAGGAGTTTAGTAGCTTCTCCTAAAGTGATTT
>NW_025239715.1:0-591 GCF_018294505.1 Triticum aestivum
AAATAAGTTTAAAAAACATTGAAGTGCCCGTGTAACAGATGAGTTCTCGTCCGAAACCGTGATACTCCGAAAGAGATTGTCCAGTTTTCGCCGTGACCCTGTCTACTCTTTTGCACATGCTATGCGGGTGAAATGATGATACCATGCCAAGTTCCAGCATTTTCAGAGTTCATTTTGTAGTGATTTTCGATTTCACCGTCATTTAGCTCTCTAAACAAATCGGTAAATGACTGAAAAACAGCAAATGATGTCAGAACACGTTGGAAATTGATGACGTCGCTTTGAATGATGCATACTGGACGCAAAAATAGGCTGGAGTTCAAATAAGTTTAAAAAACATTGAAGTGCCCGTGTAACAGATGAGTTCTCGTTCGAAACCCTGATACTCCGAAAGATATTGTCCAGTTTGTACACGAGGTGCGTCCCGTTTTCGCCGTGACCGTCTCTACTCTTTTGCACATGCTATGCGGGTGAAATGATGATACCATGACAAGTTCCAACATTTTTAGAGTTCATTTTGTAGTGATTTTCAATTTCACCGTCTTTTAGCTCTCTAAACAAATCGGTAAATGACTGGAAACAGCAAATGAT
>NW_025239715.1:2887-3803 GCF_018294505.1 Triticum aestivum
GCTGGAGTTCAAATAAGTTTAAAAAACATTGAAGTGCCCGTGTAACAGATGAGTTCTCGTCCGAAACCGTGATACTCCGAAAGAGATTGTCCAGTTTTCGCCGTGACCCTCTCTACTCTTTTGCACATGCTATGCGGGTGAAATGATGATACCATGCCAAGTTCCAGCATTTTCAGAGTTCATTTTGTAGTGATTTTCAATTTCACCGTCATTTAGCTCTCTAAACAAATCGGTAAATGACTGAAAAACAGCAAATGATGTCAGAACGTGTTGGAAATTGATGACGCCGCTTTGAATGATGCATACTGAACGCAAAAATAGGCTGGAGCTCAAATAAGTTTAAAAACATTGAAGTGCCCGTGTAAAAGATGAGTTCTCGTCCGAAACCCTGATACTCCGAAAGAGATTGTCCAGTTTGTACAAGAGGTGCGTCCAATTTTCGCTGTGACACTCTCTACTCTTTTGCACATGCTATGCGTGTGAAATGATGATACGATGCCAAGTTCCAACATTTTCAGAGTTTATTTTGTAGTGATTTTCAATTTCACCGTCATTTAGCTCTCTAAACAAATCGGTAAATGACTGAAAAACAGCAAATGATGTCAGAACGTGTTGGAAATTGATGACGTCGCTTTGAATGATGCGTATTGAACGCAAAAATAGGCTGGAGTTCAAATAAGTTTGAAAAACATTGAAGTGCCCGTGTAACAGATGAGTTCTCGTCCGAAACCCTGATACTCCGAAAGAGATTGTCCAGTTTGTGAACGAGGTGCGTCTAGTATTCGTCGTGATCCTCTCTACTCTTTTCCACATGCTATGCCGGTGAAATGATGATACCATGCCAAGTTCCAACATTTTCAGAGTTCATTTTGTAGTGATTTTCAATTTCACCGTCATTTAGCTCTCTAAACAAATC
>NW_025239716.1:0-3803 GCF_018294505.1 Triticum aestivum
TTTTTTGCTTTATTTTTTAATTCTTTTTGCTTTTAGGTCAGCAAAATTATAAACTTTCTGTTAGTGCCATTAGTTTTAGAAAAATTATAAACTTTCTGTTAGTGCCATTAGTTTTCAAATTTGAATAGTTAAAATTTGAATTCTTTGAAATTTGTGTGAATCACAAGTTTGTGATTAACTTTACTAAAAAAATGAACATAGATGCGCCTATAGAGAAAATTCAACCTAAATTCATAATCAATTTCTATGAATTTCAAAGAAATTCACTATGAATTTAGGTCAAATTCCCTGTATAGGGGCATCTATTTTCACTTTGAGAGGAGCTCAACAAGGCAGAGAGGGACGGGCTTATAAACCGGTGTGAGCGCCCTTCGGTTGGCGAGGTGGGACTAAACTCTGAGCGCAACGAGGACCAACCCTTTAGTCTGGGTTTGTGGCACAAACCGGGACTAATGGTCATGGGCCAAGGGCGAGGCGCATTGGTCCCGGTCCGTGCGTGGAAACGGGACCAATGGCCCACGTAGTTGACAAGGAGCGAACCGGGATTAATGGTATTACGAGGGCCAAACCATAAGACATTAAAGCATTTCAAATGAACTCTGAAAAAGCTGGCATAGCATGTGCATGTACAAAACGGACAATGGTATCATACTCGTCTGTTACAAAGTTGGCATGGTATCATCATAATAGTTGCGGGAGAAAGTCTTCACTTTTTCTTCGCTTGTGTCATTTGCTTATTACGCCGTAACCATGGATAATCTTCATCATTTATTAGGATGCTTGGGTCAGCCTTGACTTTGAAGGGAGGAATTTCATGAAACTTTTCATAATCTTCACACATGTCTGTCTTTCCCTCCACTCCCAAGATGTCCCTTTTTCCTGAAAGAACTATGTGGCGCTTTGGCTCATCGTATGATGTATTCGCTTCCTTATCTTTTCTTTTTCTCGGTCTGGTAGACATGTCCTTCACATAGATAACCTATGCCACATCATTGGCTAGGATGAACGGTTCGTCAGTGTATCCAAGATTTTTCAGATCCATTGTTGTCATTCCGTACTGTGGGTCTACCTGTACCCCGCCTCCTGACAGATTGACCCATTTGCACTTAAACAAAGGGACCATAAAATCATGTCCGTAATCAAGTTCCCATATGTCCACTATGTAACCATAATGTGTCCTTTCCCCTATCGGTTATTGCATCAAAGCGGACACCACTGTTTTGGTTGGTGCTCTGTTGATCTTGGTCAATCGTGTAAAATGTATTCCCATCTATCTCGTATCCTTTGTAAATCAATACAGTCAAAGATGGTCCCCTGGACAACAAGTACAGCTCATCACAAACAGTGTTGTCACCTCTGAGACGTGTTTCCAACCAACTGCTGAAAGTCCTGATGTGTTCACATGTAATCCAGTCGTCGCACTGCTCCGGGTGTTTGGAGCGCAGACTGTTCTTGTGTTCATCGACATACGGGGTCACCAAGGTAGAGTTCTGTAGAACTGTGTAGTGTGCTTGAGACCAAGAATATACGTCCCTGCATATTATTGAGTCCCTTCCAAGTGTGCCTTTTCCAGTCAGTCTCCCCTCATACCGCGATTTAGGGAGACCTATCTTCTTAAGGCCAGGAATGAAGTCAACATAAAACCCGATGACATCCTCTGTTTGATGGCCCATGGAGATGCTTCCTTCTGGCCTAGCGCGGTTATGGACATATTTCTTTAGGACTCCCATGAACCTCTCAAAGGGGAACATATTGTGTAGAAATACGGGCCCCAGAATGACAATCTCGTCGACTAGATGAACTAGGACATGCGTCATGATATTGAAGAAGGATGGTGGGAACACCAGCTCGAAACTGACAAGACATTGCGCCACATCACTCGTTAGCCTTGGTACCATTTCTGGATCAATCACCTTCTGAGAGATTGCATTGAGGAATGCACATAGCTTCACAATGGCTAATCGGACGTTTTCCGGTAGAAGCCCCCTCAATGCAACCGGAAGCAGTTGCGTCATCATCACGTGGTAGTCATGAGACTTTAGGTTATGGAACTTTTTCTCTGGCATATATATTATTCCCTTTATATTCAACGAGAAGCCAGTCGGGAACTTCATACTGAGCAGCCATTCAAAGAAGATTTCTTTCTCTTCTTTCGTAAGAGCGTAGCTGGCAGGACCTTCATACTAATTCAGAGGCATGCCGTCTTTTTCGTGCAAACGTTGCAGGTCCTCCCGTGCCTCAGGTGTATCTTTTGTCTTTCCATACACGCCCAAGAAGCCTAGCAGGTTCACGCAAAGGTTCTTCGTCACGTGCATCACGTTGATTGAAGAGCGGACCTCTAGGTCTTTCCAGTAGGGTAGGTCCCAAAATATAGATTTCTTCTTCCACATGGGTGCGTGTCCCTCAGCGTCATTCGGAACAGCTAGTGCACCGGGACCCTTTCCAAAGATTACGTGTAAATCATTGACCATAGCAAGTATGTGATCACCGGTACGCATAGCGGGCTTCTTCCGGTGATCTGCCTCGCCTTTGAAATGCTTGCCTTTCTTTCGACATTGATGGTTGGTCGGAAGAAATCGACGATGGCCCAGGTACACATTCTTCCTGCATTTGTCCAGGTATATACTTTGAGTGTCATCTAAACAGTGCGTGCATGCGGGGTATCCTTTGTTTGTCTGTCCTGAAAGGTTACTGAGAGCGGGCTAATCGTTGATGGTCACGAACAGCAACGCCTTTAGGTTAAATTCCTCCTGTCTATGCTCATCCCACGTACGTACACCATTTCCATTCCACAGCTGTAAAAGTTCTTCAACTAATGGCCTTAGGTACACATCAATGTCGTTGCCGGGTTGCTTAGGGCCTTGGATGAGAACTAGCATCATAATGAACTTCCGCTTCATGCACATCCAAGGAGGAAGGTTATACATACATAGAGTCATGGGTCAGGTGCTGTGATTGCTGCTCTGCTCCCCGAAAGGATTAATGCCATCCGCGCTTAAAGCAAACCATACGTTCCTTGGGTCCTTTGCAAACTCATCCCAGTACTTTCTCTCGATTTTTCTCCACTGTGACCTGTCAGCGGGTGCTCTCAACTTCTCGTCTTTCTTACGGTCCTCACTGTGCCATCGCATCAACTTGGCATGCTCTCCGTTTCTGAACAGACGTTTCAACCGTGGTATTATAGGAGCATACCACATCACCTTCGCAGGAACCCTCTTCCTGGGGGGCTCGCCGTCAACATCACCAGGGTCATCTTGTCTGATCTTATACCGCAATGCAGCGCATACCGGGCATGCGTTCAGATCTTTGTATGCACCGCGGTAGAGGATGCAGTCATTAGGGCATGCATGTATCTTCTCCACCTCCAATCCTAGAGGGCATACGACCTTCTTTGCTACGTATGTACTGTCAGGCAATTTGTTATCCTTTGGAAGCTTCTTCTTCAATATTTTCAGTAGCTTCTCAAATCCTTTGTCAGGCACAACATTCTCTGCCTTCCATTGTAACAATTCCAGTACGGTACCGAGCTTTGTGTTGCCATCTTCGCAATTGGGGTACAACCCTTTTTTGTGATCCTCTAACATGCGATCGAACTTCAGCTTCTCCTTTTGACTTTCGCATTGCGTCCTTGCATCGACAATGACCCGGCGGAGATCATCATCATCGGGCACATCGTCTGGTTCCTCTTGATCTTCAGCAGCTTCACCCGTTGCAGCATCATTGGGCACATCGTCTGGTTCCTCTTGATCTTCACCAGCTCCCCCCGTTGCAGCATCACCGTATTCAGGGGGCACATAGTTGTC
>NW_025239717.1:0-3801 GCF_018294505.1 Triticum aestivum
AACCCCTTTGGTGGTCCCGATATAATACCTGTAACCCCCCGAACACTTCCAGCGACCGAATAAGGACTTCCCATATATAAATCTTCATCTCTGGACCATTCTGGAACTCCTCATGACGTCCGAGATCTCATCCGAGACTCCGAACAACCTTCGGTAACCACATACTATTTCCCATAACAAATCTAGCGTCACCGAACCTTAAGTTTGTAGACCCTAGGGGTTCAGGAACCATGCAGACATGACCGAGACATCTCTCCGGCCAATAACCAATAGCAGGATCCGGATACCCATGTTGGCTCCCACATGTTCCACGATGATCTCATCGGATGAACCACGATGTCGGGGATTCAATCAATCCCGTATACAATTCTCTTTGTCCACTGGTATGTTACTTGCCCGAGATTCGATCGTCGGTATCCCAATACCTCGTTCAATCTCGTTACCGGAAGGTCTCTTTACTCGTTCCATAATGCATGATACCGTGACTAACTCCTTAGTCACATTGAGCTCATTATGATGATGCATTATCGAGTGGGCCCAGAGATACCTCTCCATCATACGGAGTGACAAATCCCAATCTCGATTCATGCCAACTCAACAGACACTTTTAGAGATACCTGTAGTGCACCTTTATAGCCACCCAGTTACGTTGTGACGTTTGGTACACCCAAAGAATTCCTACGGTATCCGGGAGTTGCACAATCTCGTTGTCTAAACAAACAAAGAACTTGCAACCAACGCGATAAAGGGGTTGTCAATCCCTTCACGGCCACTTGCGAAAGTGAGATCTGATAGAGATAATATGATAAGATAAATATATTTTTGGTATTTTATAATATAGATTGGAAAAGTAAAGATGCAAATAAAAGTAGATTGAAAGCTTATATGATAAGAGATGGACCTGGGGGCCATAGGTTTCACTAGAGGCTTCTCTCAAGATAGCATAAGTATTACGGTGGGTGAACAAATTATTGTCGAGCAGTTGATAGAAAAGCGAATAATTATGAGATTATCTAGGCATGATCATGTATATATGCATCACGTCCGTGACAAGTAGACCGACTCCTGCCTGCATCTACTACTATTACTCCACACATCGACCGCTATCCAGCATGCATCTAGAGTATTAAGTTCATAAGAACAGAGTAACGCTTTAAGAAAGATGACATGATGTAGAGGGATAAACTCATGCAATATGATATAAACCCCATCTTTTTATCCTCGATGGCAACAATACAATACGTGCCTTGCTGCCCCTGCTGTCACTGGGAAAGGACACCGCAAGATTGAACCCAAAGCTAAGCACTTCTCCCATTGCAAGAAATATCAATCTAGTAGGCCAAACCAAACCGATAATTCGAAGAGACTTGCAAAGATAACTCAATCATACATAAAAGAATTCAGAGGAGATTCAAATATTTCTCATAGATAAACTTGATCATAAACCCACAATTCATCGGATCTCGACAAACACACCGCAAAAAGAGTTACATCGAATAGATCTCTAAGAAGAGGAAGGAGAACATGGTATTGAGATTCAAAGAGAGAGAAGAAGCCATCTAGCTAATAACTATGGACCCGAAGGTCTGTTGTAAACTACTCACAACTCATCGGAGAGGTCTTGGTGTTGATGTAGAGGCCCTCCATGGTGGATTCCCCCTCTGGCAGAGCATCGTCGACGGCTCCAAGATGGGATCTCACGGATACAGAAGGTTACGATGGCGGAAATAGTTTTTCCGTGGCTCTCTTGATGGTTTCGGGGTACATGGGTATATATAGGAGGAAGAAGTACGTCGGTGGACGCCCGAGGGGCCCATGAGATAGGGGGGCGCGCCCAGTAGGGGGGGGGGGGCGCCCTCCACCCTCGTGGCTTCCTCGATTGTTTCTTGACTTGCACTCCAAGTCCTCTGGATCACGTTTGTTCCAAAAATCACGCTCCCGAAGGTTTCATTCTGTTTGGACTCCGTTTGATATTCATTTTCTTTGAAACACTGAAATAGGCAAAAAAACAGCAATACGGGATGGGCCTCCGGTTAGTAGGTTAGTCCCAAAAATGATATAAAAGTGTAAAGTAAAGCCCATAAACATCCAAAACAGGTAATATAATAGCATGGAACAATTAAAAATTATAGATACGTTGGAGACGTATCAAGCATCCCCAAGCTTAATTCCTGCTCGTCTTCGAGTAGGTAAATGATAAAAACAGAATTTTTGATGTGGAATGCTACCTAGCATAATTCTCAATGTCTTTCTCTTTATTGTGGCATGAATGTTCAGATCCAGATGATTCAAAATAAAAGTTCATGTTGACATAAGAAATAGTACTTTAAGCATACTAATAAAGCAATCATGTCTTCTCAAAATAACATGGCTAAAGAAAGTTATCCCTACAAAATCATATAGTCTAGCTATTGCTCTATCTTCATCACACAAAGTATTTAATCATGCACAACCCCGATGACAAGCCAAGCAATTGTTTCATACTTTAGCAATCTCAAACGTTTTCAATTTTTCACGCAATACATGAGCGTGAGCCATGGACATAGCACTATATGTGGAATAGAAGGGTGGTTGTGGAGAAGACAAAAAGGAGAAGATAGTCTCACATCAACTAGGCGTATCAACGGGCTATGGAGATGCCGATTAATAGATATCAATGTGAGTGAGTAGGGATTGCCATGCAACGGATGCACTAGAGCTATAAATGTATGAAAGCTCAACAAAAGAAACTAAGTGGGTGTGCATCCAACTTGCTTGCTCACGAAGACCTAGGGCATTTTTGAGGAAGCCCATCATTGGAATATACAAGTGTCGGTGTCAAAACCGGCGGATCTCGGGTAGGGGGTCCCGAACTGTGCGTCTAGGTGGATGGTAACAGGAGACAAGGGACACGATGTTTTTACCCAGGTTCGGGCCCTCTCGATGGAGGTAAAACCCTACTCCTGATTGATTAATATTGATGATATGGGTAGTACAAGAGTAGATCTACCACGAGATCGGAGTGGCTAAACCCTAGAATCTAGCCTATGGTATGATTGTTGTTCGTCCTACGGACTAAAACTCTCCGATTTATATAGACACCGGAGAGGGCTAGGGTTACACAGAGTCGGTTACAATGGGAGGAGATCTTCATATCGTATCGCCAAGCTTGCCTTCCACGCCAAGGAAAGTCCCATCCGGACACGGGACGGAGTCTTCAATCTTGTATCTTCATAGTCCGGGAGTCCGGCCAAAGGTCTTAGTCCGGCCATCCGGACACCCCCTAATCCAGGACTCCCTCAGTAGCCCCTGAACCAGTCTTCAATGACGACGAGTCCGGTGCGCAAGTTGTCTTCAGCATTGCAAGGCGGGTTCCTCCTCCTAATATTTCATAGAAGATGTTGAACACCAGGGTAGTGTCCGGCTCTGCAAAATAAGTTCCAAATTCCTATGTAGAGAGAATAATATTTGTATCAATCGGATCTGCTGACGTATTCCGTGGCGTGACATCATGCCACAACCAGGCTCTTTATTCATTTTATTGTTCCACCTCAGCGTGTTTAGCGAGGCGGTTTCCTTGGCAGTCTTGTCAAAGCAGAGATCGTGTCCCCTTATTTCGGGATTCTCATCAATACGGGTGTGGGTAACCCAACCGCGCCATTAACCACGGCGATTGGGAGATAAGCGAGTTTTATTAGGCCGGTGGAGGGCCCGTAGTTTTGGCCGCCCATATAAGGGGATAAGAATCCGCCCTTTCCATTCACGCCCTCTTCCTCCTCTGCTTATCCGCCCCTGCGCGCTCGAGCTCCAGCGCCCAAGCCC
>NW_025239718.1:0-3801 GCF_018294505.1 Triticum aestivum
GGAGGGCGGCGAGGTTATCGCCCTCTCCTCTGATGACGAGGCCAAAGGCGGCGGCGACGGTGGCGCGGAGGGCGTCGAGGTGTGCCCCAAGGACGAGGAGATCGACGTTGACGAGTGGAGGAGTGCCTTCCCCGACGACCCCGACGACGGTACTGGCCCGGACCCGGCTCGCGGCACACCGTACATGACGATGAAGGATTGGCTCGACCTCTACTTCGACCGAAAGTAGTTTAGCTTAGTTTAAATTTATGTTTTCTGTTTAGTTATGCAAAACTATCTATGTTTATGTTTGAATGCATGCTACTTTCGGTCGAACCTGCTTTGAACTTGATCTAATTGAAGTTTACAACCTTAAATTTAAGGGATCGACTAGAAAAGGCCAAAAATTGCTGGAGTATATATATCCACTAAGGGTTTTAGTCCTTTAAATTTTTAAGGATCGCCTAGAGATGTCCTTGTGACTTGTTTATTTCAGTTCTTCACAATGTGATGCTCTATATGTGCAACTATTTGTCGTGCAGTTCAATTTCATCAATAACAGTTTCAACAATACCACTATGAATTACGATATTTGGTTGTTGTTAAGGATATTGCAGTTAACATGCCTTTTCATTTTTCAATTGTTATTTAGCAACGTGCATTGTAAAGAATTACTAAATATGCAATCCCAGGCTACATAGCAACAAGGAAGAGTGTTACCTTAATGTTCTGATGATGTCTAGATATACATGTAATAAAATCTTATATAATGGGATGGATGGAGTGTTGTACTACATCATTTTTCAATTGTTATTTAGCTTCTAATATTAACTTGGTGCTTTTAGGTACATATATCATTGGCAAAGATCCACACTTCGACCCTTTCTGCGTATGGGGAAATGAGATATTCATGAACCAGCATCAAGTGAGGAAACTGATAAAGATTGTTATTAAAATGGGTCAAAAGATGTCAATTGAACTATTTGTTTATACCTTATGCAACACTACAGTGAACTGTAGGATGGTAAGTAAGAACCCTATAGCCTTCTTTTTACTGCCCGTAATGAGTTGTGTTAGATAACAATATCTGAATCTTTTTTCTTTTCTAGTGGATCCTGAAGCAGTTTACTCAAGATTACCTATCAAACTACATGATTCGCAACTGGCCATCACAAGGGGTTCGACTAGAGTCATGCATGCCTTCTGCATCCAGGAGAGCATAATAGGGCCATTCCGCTTCACCTTGCTCAACAACTGGAATGTCTGTCGCCTCTTTCTTTACCATCTGTAATAGTACAAGTATAGAACCCTGGTACATCAATCTTTATTTGGTGCTTATGTAATTCTTAAACATATGTATTTGTGAATCGAATAATGCATTGGTTGTTTGAATCTGATGGATATGAATAAAGCTATAGCCTACTTTCAAGTTTAAATTAGGTACAATTTTGAATAGCAGCAATTAAATTAGGGTGAAATCACGTTGTGCAGGTCATTATGGCACACACGGTTTGTAAAACACAAACGTTCGCGATATACACCATAATCCGAGACGGTTCACAGAGAGGAAACGTGTGCAAGCATGCACATAGTTGCCGTTTGCAAAGCGTGTGTGATGTTAGACACTATCACATATGGTGCGGGAAAACTAAATGTGTGTGATTGTCTACCTATCGTACACGGTTTATAATCATGAACTGTTTGTGATGTGCCAGGCATCATAAAACTCCCGAGCCTAGAATGTGCCTGGAACACTCCCGTGCCTGGAATCTACCGTTTTAGGAAGAACCACAAAACTCCGACTACGATGGCAATGCGAGCACAAATGAGTAGCAAGGATGAAGCGTTTGGGATATTCAAGATATCGAAAACGGTTATATAGGGACAACTGTATGCATCAAGGCTCCCTATCCCCGATGGTTTCTGGTTCGTGTGGGAAGTACCCCCCTATCGCCCACACTCACTTGGCGACAATTCCAAATGTCGTTGCGGAAAGGGGATAAAAACCATATGTTTTGGACCGACGCGCACCAGTGAGTCCCCGTTTGTTCACGTGTAATCCAGTCGCCAGACTGCTCCGGGTGTTTGGAGCGTAGAAAACTTGTGTTCCTCCATATACAGAGCCACCAACGCGGAATTCTGTAGAACTCTTTGTAGTGTGCTTGAGTGAGAGAATGCCCGTCCATACATATTATTTGATCCCCTCCTAGTGTGCCTTTTCCACCTAGTCTGCCCTTATGCCGCGATTCAGGAACACCAATCGGCTTAAGGTCAGGAATAAAGTCAATACAAAACTCAATGACCTCCTCATTTTCATGGCCCTTAGAGATGCTTCCTTCTGGCCCAGCACGGTTATGAACATATTTCTTTAAGACTCCCATGAACATCTCAAATGGTAACATATTATGTAGAAATACAAGACCCATAACGTTAATCTCTTCACATAGGTGAACTAGGACGTGCGTCATGATGTTGAAGAATACGTACACCTTTTCCATTCCACGGCTTTAAGAGTTCTTCAACTAATGGCCTTGGGTACACATCAATGTCTTTGCCGGGTTGTTTAGGGCCTTGGATAAAGGTTATACATACATAGAGTCACATGCCAGGTGCTATGGTTGCTGCTCTGCTCCCCAAAAGGATTAATGCCATCTGAGCTTAGACCAAACCATACGTTCCTTGCGTCACCTGCAAAGTCCTCCCTGTACTTTATCTCGATTTTTCTCCACTGCGACGCATCAGCGGGTACTCTCAACTTCTCGTCTTTCTTACAGTCTTCTCTGTGCCATCGCATCGCCTTGGCATGCTCTCTGTTTTGGAACAAATGTTTCTACCGTGGTATTATAGGAGCACACCACATCACCTTGGCAGGAATCTTCTTCCTGGGGCGCTCGCCCTTGACATCACCAGGGTCATCGCGGCTGAACTTATAGCGCAATGCACCGCATACCGGGAACGCGTTCAAATCCGTGTACTCACCGCGGTAGCGGATGTAGTCATTAGGGCATGCATGTATCTTCTGCACCTCTAACCCTAGAGGGCAGACAACCTTCTTTGCTCGTACGTACTCTCGGGCAATTCGTTGTCCTTTGGAAGCATCTTCTTTAACATTATCAACAACTTTCCAAATCCCTTGTCAGATACACCATTCTCTGCCTTCCATTGCAGCAATTCCAGTGTGGTGACCATCTTTTTCTTTTCAGCTTCGCAATTCGAGTACAACAATTTCTTTTGATCCTCTAACATGTGATGCAACTTCTTCTCCTTCTCACTTGTGCAGTTTCTCTCTGCATCGGCAATGGCCTGACCTAGATCATCAGTTGGCTCATCTAACGCCTCTTCTTCAGCTTCTTCCCACATTGCCGGCTCAGCTTCTTCCCCCATTGTTGTACCATCGTATTCAGGAAACCCGTGGCCAGGATAGCCGTCGTCGTCCTCTTCTTCTTCATTATCTTCCATCATAACCCCTCTTTCTCCATGCATGGTCCAAACATTATAGTGGGGCATGAAACCGGACTCACACAGGTGGACGCCAATGGTTTTTAACTTAGAGTAATTCTGATCATTCTTACAGCCAGCACATGGACAAGGCATAAAACTATCCGCCCGCTTGTTTGCCTCATCCATAAGTAGAAAAGTACGCATGCCATCAACGAACTGGGGAGAGCATCAGTCATCGTACATCCACTGTCGGCTCATCTTCATTACACAACACCGAATAGACCAAATTAATACAACTTTTCTTTTGAAATATGTACTGCAAGGCAACATCCTCACAACTCTTTATTGAAAACAACAAAGTAACAAAGTCCTGTTACAAGT
>NW_025239719.1:0-3801 GCF_018294505.1 Triticum aestivum
GGTTTAAGTCCAATCCGATCATAGTCTGTAGCAACTCCCAAAGCGGTGATGCAATCCAGGAGCTCGTTCAAGGACGAAAGTTCCATTGTATCCATCCGCTCGGCGTATTCCGAGCTAACGTGGAGGATGTTTTTGATGACCCGAGAAGTCATCGTCAGTGCAGTGGCCGAACGGGCGGTCATGACAAAGCCGCCTAGTCGGAGGGTTTGGCCTAAGGCCAGGGCTACCCTGGAGGTGATTTTGTCCTTGATAACAAGGCGAGTGTCGGTGTCAAAACCGGCGGATCTCGGGTAGGGGGTCCCGAACTGTGCGTCTAGGCGGATGGTAACAGGAGACAAGGGACACGATGTTTTACCCAGGTTCGGGCCCTCTTGATGGAGGTAAAACCCTACGTCCTGCTTGATTGATATTGATATTGTGGATGTTTACAAGAGTGGATCTACCACGAGATCAAGGAGGCTAAACCCTAGAAGCTAGCCTATGGTATGATTGTAATGGTTGTTGTTGTTGTGTCCTACGGACTAGAGCCATCCGGTTTATATAGACACCGGAGAGGGCTAGGGTTACATAGAGTCGGTTACAACAGTAGGAGATCTACGTATCCGTATCGCCAAGCTTTCCTTCCACGCCAAGGAAAGTCCCATCCGGACACGGGACGAAGTCTTCAATCTTGTATCTTCATAGTCTTGGAGTCCGGTCGATGATGATGATAGTCCGGCCGATGATAGTTCGGCCGATGATGGTAGTCCAGCTATCCGGACACCCCCTAATCCGGGACTCCCTCAGTAGCCCCTGAACCAGGCTTCAATGACGATAAGTCCGGCGCGTATATTGCTTGGCATTGCAAGGCGGGTTCCTCCTCCGAATGATAGAAGATTGTGAACACCAGGATAGTGTCCGGCTCTGCAAAATAAATTCCACATTCCACCGTAGAGAGAATAATATATACACAAGTTCAATCTGCTGAGGTTTTTTGCGGCATGACGTCACGCCACTACCAGGCCATTACTTGAATCGTTTTTTACTCTACCACCTCAGCGCATTTAGCGAAGCGGCTTCCTTGGCACGTCTTGTCGAAGCAAAGATCGTGTTCCCCCTTAATCCGGGATTCTCATCAATACGGAAGTGGGTAACCCAACCGCGCCATTGATGGTGACGCTTGGGGGATAAGCGAGTTTTACCAGGCCGGTGGGGGACGCGTAGACTTCGCCCGCCCATATAAGGGATAAGGATTCACCTTTTCACCTAAGCCTTCTTCCTCCTTTGCTTATCCATCTCCGCGCACTCGAGCTCCAGCGCCCAAGCCTGCACATCTCGTCTCAACCTTCCCCAGTCATGTCTGGAGTGGGAGGCAAGTGGATGACCTCCTCCATTACGGAGGAACACATCAAAAAACTGCGCAGCGCCGGCTACCTGTCTAGCGACATTGCGCACCGGCTGCCCGACGAGGGGCAGCTCATCCCCACTCCCAAGCCCCATGAGAGGGTCGTTTTTCTTCCCCACTTCCTCCGCGGACTGGGCTTTCCACTTCATCCCTTTGTCCGGGGGCTCATGTTCTACTACGGCCTAGATTTCCATGATCTGGCGCTGAACTTCATCCTCAACATCTCGGTGTTTATCGTCGTGTGTGAGGCCTTCCTCTGCATCCAGCCCCACTTCGGCTTGTGGCTCAAGACCTTCAATGTCAAGCCAAAGGTAGTGAAGGGCACTCAAGCGGAGTGCGGAGGCACCATGTTGGGCAAGATGCCCAACGTCCTTTGGTTCGAAGGGGCCTTTGTGGAATCCGTCAAGGGGTGGCAATCGGGGTGGTTCTATATCACCCAGTCGCGCGACCCTACGTGGGCGGCGGCCCCCGAGTTCAGATCTGGTATCCCCACGCAGCTCACCTCCTGGAAAGAGAAGGGCTTGCTGTGGGGCAGTTCGGAGGAGCTGACGGGACTCCAAGCCTGTATCCAGAAGCTGGTGAAGAAGCTCAGGCTGGTTAACGAGGTCCAAGTCATGCTCGTCCGCCGGATTCTCCCATGCCAGGAGCGGACATTCAATCTGTGGGAGTTCAATCCGGAACAGCACCAGGCGCTGAATGGGCTCTTCGACACGACGTACGAAGGCGCCTGGAGGGTGCTGTTTAAGGGCACCGAAGCCCCCGCATCCGCGACTGAAGATCGCGGATTTCGCTCGCAGCGTCAAGCCGACGAGGTAAGAGATTCTACCCCTTTATGGGACACTTGCTTTTCATAGTTTGACTCTATGCGGGTTTTAATTTCCCCTTTTCCTTTGACAGGACTGGATGAGGAAGGCGGAGCAGATTATTTGCCCGGCTCCTATGCCAGAAAACCCAATAGACGCCCATCTAGCGAGGCTGCTGGTTCCGGCACCGCACGTGGTGCCGGAGAAGAAGGCCAAGAAGGAGGCGACGGGTGCTCAAAAGAGTTCCCATTTTCAGGTGTCCGACGACTCCGGGGCGGACTCCTCCCCTGCAAACGAGGAGGAGAAAGAGGATTCTCTCCTAGAGGAGGGAGAGAGGAAGAGGAAGGCTTCCCCAACAGGGGAGGCCGAATGGTCCAAGAGGGGAAGGACTATTCCCCCGGACAGCTCTGCCAACATCAACGTTGGCGAGGAAGAATGGCCTTCAAGGGCTAGGCCTCCGGCAAGATCGGAAGTATCCGGATTCCTGAATGATTTATAATTTTTTTTTTCTGCGTCACATAGTGTCATTCTGATGCCGCATGCTGCCTGTAGTCCAGCCAATGATGATCTCCCCGCTTCATCGAGCGGGTCGTTGGCTCCGTCAGATGTAGACTCCATCCCGACCGCCTCCACCCCTCGCGACACCGAGGACGCCGAGGTGGGATCCCAAGAAGGGACCCATCAGGGGGAGGCTCCGGAGGCGCCACAAGGCAGCCTCCCGGACTTTGCGCCGGACTCCACATCAGAACCCGCAGTGGTTCCGGAGTCCGGCCGGCGGCCCCTTCGCACGAAGGGCAAGACCGTGACACTGGCAGCTTCCGTCCAACCGGAGGCGCCGAACAATTTGTTGGAGGCGCTGCCGAGCGCTTCCATCGAGGAAGAACACCGCACTATTATGAGTGCGGTGATTCAGAAGGTACAGCTTGCCAAGAGCGGGCTGACCGAAGCCTGCAATAGCCTTCTATCAGGCTTTGAGGTAAGAAGTTAAAAATATGCAATGTAATACCGCATAGACGGTAGCCCCTGATGCTCGGTTTGGTGTTCGGAAAGAAAAGCCGGACTGAGGATCTGAAAAAAAGAAGATATACGCAGGGTTGCTAAAAAATTATGTCAATATGGGTTGCAGGCTGCGCTGCTGACCTCTGCCGCACTGACTGCGGAGGTCGGTGCTTTGAAGCAGGAGCTCGAGCGGTCCGAGCAAGAGCTCGACCGCGCCAAGAAGCAGCTCCAGGACAAAGAAGGTGAGTAACACCACTTTGAACATGTACCTTACAGAAAAGGATTTAGGTTGCAACAAAAAATAACAAGGATAACATGGGTACTGCAGGGGCCACAAACGAGGTGGCAACCCTGAAGGAGGCCGTGTCCGCGGCCGAACGCAATGCGGCCACGGAACGGGCAGAGCAAGAAAAGCAGGAGGCGCGGGTGGCGGTGGTTCGGCAAGAGCTCCAGGCTCTCATGGAAAAGCATGAGAGTTTGGAGCGTGACTCAAAGACTCGAGAGTCCGAGCTTGCCTCGGCTCTCGAAAGTGCCAAAACTGCCAAGGCCGATGCCCATAAGTCCCTTCAGGAGATTGAGTTGGTGAGAAAGATAGCGGCGGGTAAGGCATTTTTC
>NW_025239720.1:0-3801 GCF_018294505.1 Triticum aestivum
TTTGTTTTCTGTTTTTTTTATACTTTGTTTTCTTTTAGTTTCCTATTATTTTAGTTTTAGTAGATTACCAAAGTGGCACCTAAATAGGATTTTACAAATTATGCCACTGCCACAATAGTTTAATGCTTATAACAATTTAATTTTGAAAATGTTTATTATTTTTAAAGCATTAAAATAATTGTTTTGCTACTGTTTTATTCATTTAACAGTATTTAAACATTTTATAAAAGTGTGGTTTCTCCACCATAATTATCTATGCAATATTTGGTTCACTCCGAACATTTTAGTTTTAATATTTGAAAACTTTTATTGTTTGCCTATTTTTGAATTTGAATCGGTTTCGAACTAACTCGAGATTAGCAACTATAAACGAGGTGACGTGGCACCATTAGCAGAGGATCGCTGTAGCTTAATTTCCCGGGCGTCACAATTCTCCTCCACTACAAGAAATCTCGTCCCGAGATTTAAGAGGGGAGTAAGGGGGAAAGGTCTGGTTACGAAATCCTAACGAATCTTCTCAGTCTTGGTTGCTCTTCTCGAAGAGGTCGACCCATTTTATTGATGTCTTCCTTTCTCTGCTTCAGGTCATCATGATGAAGTCATCATCCTTTCTTCGGAAATTTCATCGTACTAACGAAAGATTAAGGGGGTATACCGAAGAATGGATCTCTGCAGGGTAGACTATTTGGTAGACAACAACGAGGAAGGTGGCGGAAAGTAACTCTCGAATTGAAATTCAAGACAATATCGAGAGCAAAGCAAGAAGGTGCAAAATAGAAGTTTCAAGCGCATAGGCAATCGTTCGTTGCCTGAAGCGAAGTGTGAAAGGGGTTCAGAGCAATGGGAATAAGTATTGCGTCTGATACCAGATTGATGATCTCATTGGCAGGTGGCTCGTGAATTACACACGAGGCCACGCGTGAGGAATAACTTTGGAAACATGAGGGTGTACAGGAGAGTCAGGTTTCGATCCTGGGACCTGTGGGTTATGGGCCCACCTTGTGGTTTTATTACAATTAATTTAATTTTTTTTTAGGAGCAGTGACATCTTACACAGTCATGATAGCAAGGCATGTCAGAGAGTACCATGTCAGTTATATCGGCAACAACGTTGGTACCAAGGGCGAGGGACGAAGAGAACCATTTTCCTGCTCGTTGAACGAGGCGGACCAGTAGGCAAAGTTCTCGTCCATCGGTGGTTACCGGAATGTCATCAACAAAAGTAACAGGGTCTTACTGACAGAATTGTACAACAAGGTGTTTACATAAGCAGGAAAATATTACTTCTCAGATCATATAGATCACAAGAAAGGTTAAACCAACAATGGAAGGAAAATATGATCATCAGATTAAACAGAACAATGGAAAGGAAAATGTGTTTAAGCACATATTTCAGGGGTATATCCTTCCCAAGGATAAGCAGAGCATGATATCCATGACAGGATATAATGTAGAAAACCCTTTAGGTAAGGGGAGAGAAATTTCATGACATTACCCATACAGCGGTGTTTGGATAATTGAGCAAGAAACACTTAGCATTGGGCTTCGAATGTTCTTGTTGAAAATCAGAGTACCACAGACATGCTTCGAGATAGCATTGACATGGTCTTCAGGTGAAGATCAGACTTTGGAATCACGAAGGATCCATCAGGAATAACTTGTAGTAACAGTATTACAATTCCCTCATGGACGAATGGATAACCCTGCTGAAAAGGAATCTATAATGATAGGTCCAGCCGGGGGGGGGTGCTAGGCATGACATCATGTTACCGGGTCATCAAAGGATCAACATCATAACTCTTGGAAAGTTGTCCCAACCATCATATCCGACCAAGATTCAGATCCGATTGGTGTCAGGATACCTGAGACTCAGGATGTCCGAGAAGAAAAGGCGCAACACAAATCGTTGAAATGGCATTGCAAGCTTCTCGGGAAATGAACTATGGGAGCGGGTTTCTGAAGCAATAGTTCACCATTAAACCAAGGAGAGGACAAGGAGGTGTCTGGTGAACTCAACGGCAATTCACCGATATTCCCAAAAGATGGATTTCCACCATTAGGTGAACAAGAAGATAACATTTGTTAGATCAAATGATATAAGGAAGTATGCTCGAGGAAAACATACACAATTAAACATTGGTTGAAAGGTGCGCCCGAAATGTGGATTGGGTTGCACGACCAATGTCAGAATGGTGATTCAATTAGCGAAGGACTTAGAATGAACTATCGCCCATTCACTTCAAAGCAATAGGGTTGCTAGAAGTTTTGAATTCACACGTCATAGCTCCATTGTCGGTATTCCGGTTGAAAACAATACGGGGACCAAGGAATGAACGAAGATGGCAAGAAGTATTAAGATATCAAGAATTATTAAGAGGTGGTGTAATTCTCACCACATTCTTGACAAAAAGTGATGGTAATACTTCCGAGGTAAGGAAGATCAACTGCTGGGTAGCAGTGATCTCAAGGTTTACACAAAACGCGAACAAGTGGTGTTGAACGGAAGGCAATAAAGTGGTCGATGAGAACAAGAATCATCGAGGGGCAAGGATGGTATTACCCATCATGAATTCAATTGAATTCCTGGAAGAGCTCATAAGGTTGATGATGATCATGACACAATTGTCGAGAGATTTCATGCAAATGTAGTCAATCAGCGACGACATCAAGTCAAAGGAATGATGAAGCAAGAGGTTATTGGAACCACAGTTACGACACAAACTCGAACTCAAGCTTGTTGTTTAAGGTGAAAGGGTATGACGAGGAAAAATCGACATAAGGTTAGTTCATCGTCGAAAATTTGGTGCTCCGAGAATAAGGACCAGGTAGCACCGTTAGAATCGTCACGACAATGATATAGCCAAACAAGCTAGGAATGCTGTGATCGGGTACAAACTCGTACTTATAGAAGCTTACTGAAGAGTTGTTGAACCGTAGAGCGGACTCGGTTCAGTTATCGGGGTCTTTGAGTGTTCAGTAACTCAGGGCCCGTGAAAAATTGGAATCGGTGGAAAGGTAGCACTTGATGAAGAACTCATAAGATGTTATGCAGTTCCATGATAATCTCGAGATACCGGGGGCAACACTCAACGACAGATCAAAGTAGAGGTTGGACTGGGGTATTACTCTGTAGAAGGCAAGTGCTTAAACTTGCACAGGATATGATATTTAAAGGAGAACATGGTCAGAACCACGATTGCAAAAAGGCCAGATCTCAGATATAAGATGAACTTATACCAAGGGAATAATTGATTTTAAAAGAAGCTTCGATGAGAAGATGTACATCGTGTCCATGGGCATGAACGCAAAGTTCAAGGTCGACTCCCACTTCTCCAATGCACAACCTTCCATTCACTTCTCGCTTTGATAAAAGCATTAGTGTTGAAAGTTTTACCTGGTGAAATACCAGAAGAGTATGACTCGTGAAAACTTCCGAGTTCACACATATTAAGGAAGGCCTAGGTTCAACCCATCAGGGTATCATGGAAATATATACCACAAGCTACAATAGTAAATACCACCAGCTCGAAAGCTGAGCATGGTTGAGAAAGCAGAGGATACAACTACCAAAGGCATTATGTATCGAAGAAGGAACTCACAAAGTGATTAATTATGAAGGAAACTGTCGGATAATAATCCAACAAAGGACTTGACGGTCCACAAAGGATATGATATGAGTATCGTTACTCAACCAGAAGAGGAAGGCATGCAAATGCAACAGGTTATGGAATCATCTGAGTAATTTGCAGCTTAAATGCAAAGGAATTATGTTTTCCAAAACAAAGGATCAGAAGCAATGCT
>NW_025239721.1:0-3801 GCF_018294505.1 Triticum aestivum
TTATTAGCTAGATGGCTTCTTCTCTCTTTTTGGATCTCAATGCCATGTTCTCCCCCTCTCTTGTGGAGATCTATTTGATGTAACTCTTTTTGCGATGTGTTTGTCGAGATCCGATGAATTGTGGGTTTATGATCAAGTTTATCTATGAGAAATATTTGAATCTCCTCTGAATTCTTTTATGTATGATTGAGTTATCTTTGCAAGTCTATTTGAATTATGGGTTTGGTTTGGCCTACTAGATTGATATTTCTTGCCATGGGAGAAATGCTTAGCTTTGGGTTCAATCTTGTGGTCTCCTGTCCCAGTGACAGCAAGGGCAGCAAGGCACGTATTGTATTGTTGCCATCGAGGATAAAAAGATGGGGTTTATATCATATTGCATGAGTTTATCCCTCTACATCATGTCATCTTTCTTAACACGTTACTCTGTTCTTATGAACTTAATACTCTAGATGCATGCTGGATAGCGGTCAATGTGTGGAGTAATAGTAGTAGATGCAGGCAGGAGTCCGTCTACTTGTTGCAGACATGATGCCTATATACATGATCATGCATATATAATCTCATAATTATTCACTTTTCTATCAATTGCTCAACAGTAATTTGTTCACCCACCGTAACACTTATGCTATCTTGAGAGAAGCCTCTAGTGAAACCTATGGCCCCCGGGTCTATCTTTTATCATCTAAGTTTGCCATCTACTTTTATTTGCATCTTTACTTTTCCAATCTATATCATAAAATACCAAAAATATATTTATCTTATCATATTATCTCTATCAGATGTCACTTTCGCAAGTGGCCGTGAAGGGATTGACAACCCCTTTATCGCGTTGGTTGCGAGTTCTTTGTTTGATTGTGTAGGTGCGTGGGACTTTTGAGGAGCCTCCTACTAGATTGATACCTTGGTTCTCAAAAACTGAGGGAAATACTTATGCTACTGTGCTGCATCACCCTTTCCTCTTCAAGGAAAACCAACGCAAGCTCAAGACGTAGCAGGCATCCCCAAGCTTAGGCTCTTGGTTGTCCTCGAATATTACCTTGGGATGCCTTGGGCATCCCCAAGCTTAGGGTCTTGCCACTCCTTATTCCATAGTCCATCGAATCTTTACCCAAAACTTGAAAACTTCACAAAACAAAACTCAACAGAAAACGCGTAAGCTCCATTAGTATAATAAAGCAAATCACCACTTAGGTACTGTTGTGAACTCATTCTAAATTTATATTGGTGTTGTATCTACTGTATTCCAACTTCTCCATGGTTCATACCCTCCGATACTACTCATAGATTCATCAAAATAATAAAACAACACATAGAAAATAGAATTTGTTTAAAACAGAACAGTCTGAACTAATCAGGAAACTTCGTATACTTCTGTGACACCAAAGATTCTGAAAAATTAGGACACGTAGAAAATTTGTATATCAATCATGTGTAAAAAATTCAGATCAAAAGAACTTTCTAGTGAATTATCAAAATTCCTGGACTAAGAGCAAAAGTTTCTGTTTTTGCACAGAATCAAGTCAACTATCATCCACACTACCCCAAAGGATTTACTTGACACTTTATTGAAAGAAAAGCTATAAAACATGATTACTACAGTAGCATAATAATGTGAACACACATAAATAGTAGGTAATGGTGTTGGGTTGTCTCCCAACAAGCTATTTTCTTTAATGCCTTTCTAGCTAGGCAAGATGATTTCAATGATGCTCACATAAAAGATAAGGACTGAAACATAATGAGAGCATGATGAAGCATATGACTAGCCCATTTAAGTCTAACCCACTTCCTATGCATAGGGATTTTGTGAGCAAACAATTTATGGAAGCAAGAATCAACTAGCATAGGAAGGCAAAACAACCATAACTCCAAGATTTTCAACACATAGAGAGGAAACCTTATATTATTGCAACTCCTACAAGCATATGTTCCTCTTTCATAATAATTTTCAGTAGCATAGAATTTTCATGATGCACAAGCATAGAATTTTTATTACTCTCCACATAAGCAAATTTCTTCTTATGAATAGTAGTGGGAGCAAAATCAACAAAATAACTATCATGCGAGGCATAATCCAATTGAAAATTAAAATCAAGATGAGAAGTTTCATGGTTATCATTATTCTTTATAGCATACATGTCATCACAGTAATCATCATAGATAGCAACTTTGTTGTCATAATCAATTGAAACCTCTTCCAAAATAGTGGATTCATCACTAAATAAATTCATGACCTCTCCAAATCCACTTTTATCAATATTGTGAAAAGATTCAACACCCTCCAAAATTGCGGGATCATTACCCAGAGTTGACACTCTTCCAAACCCAGGTTGATCAATATAATCATCATAAATAGGAGGCATGCTATCACTAAAAATATCATATAAATCGAACATAGCATCCCCAAGCTTGTAGCTTTGCATATCATTAGCATCATGGATATTCAAGGAATTAATACTAACGACATTGCAATCATGCTCATCATACAAAGATTTTATGCCAAACATTTTATAGACTTCTTCTTCTAACACTTGAGCACAGTTATCCTTTCCATCATTTTCACGAAAGACATTAAATAAATGAAGCATATGAGGCAACCTCAATTCCATTTGTTGTAGTTTTCTTTTATAAACTAAACTAGTGATAAAACAAGAAACTAAAAGATTCAATTGCAAGATCTAAAGATATACCTTCAAGCACTAACCTCCCCGGCAACGGCGCCAGAAAAGAGCTTGATGTCTACTACACAACCTTCTCCTTGTAGACTCGTGTTGGGCCTCCAAGCACAAAGTTTTGTAGGACAGTAGCAAATTTCCTTTGAGTGGATGACCTAAGGTTTATTAATCCATGGGAGGCGTAGGATAAAGATGGTTTCTCTCAAATAACCATGCAACCGAATAAAAAAGAGTCTCTTGTGTCCCCAACACATCCAATACAATGGTAAATTGTACAGGTGCACTAGTTCGGCGAAGAGACGGCGATACAAGTGTAATATGGATGGTAGATATAGGTTTTCGTAATCTGATAATATAAAAACAGCAAGGTAGCAAGTAAAGAAAGTGAGCAAAAACGGTACTGCAATCATAGTTTCAAATAGCCGGCTATAGCCCCGCTATAGTTCCGCTATAGCTGTTTGAGCATGTTGCCGCTATATGATTTCATGTACAATTTGCCGCTATAGCCTCGCTATAGCCCGCTATAGCCCAGCTATAACTGTTTTTAAGGGTTGCCGCTATATGCCATAGCCCGCTATTTAAAACATTGACTGCAATGCTTGAAAATAAGGCCTAGGGTTCATACTTTCATTAGCGCAAGCTCTCTCAACAATGATAACATAATTAGATCATATGGCAATCCCTCACGTGCGACAAAAGTCACTCCAAAGTTCCTATCGCAGAGAACATAAGATGAAATTGCTTGTAGGGTACGAAACCACCTCAAAGTTATTCTTTCTGATCGGTCTATTGGGCTATTCCTATAAGTGTCACAAACAACCCTAGAGTTCATAGTAAAATAACACCATATGACACACATCAATCAAACCCTAATGTCACCTAGATACTCCAATGTCACCACAAGTATCCGTGGGTCAATTATATGATATGCATTACACAATCTCAGATTCATAATACTCAATCCAACACAAAGAACTTCAAGAGTATCCCAAGATTTCTATCGGAAAAAGGAATATGAAAACGCGTACCAACCTCTATGCATAGATTACCCCAATGTCACCACGAGAATCTGCAAGTTGATAACCAAAACATACATCAAGTGGACCAACAAAACATCCCATTG
>NW_025239722.1:0-3801 GCF_018294505.1 Triticum aestivum
TTATTAGCTAGATGGCTTCTTCTCTCTTTTTGGATCTCAATGCCATGTTCTCCCCCTCTCTTGTGGAGATCTATTTGATGTAACTCTTTTTGCGATGTGTTTGTCGAGATCCGATGAATTGTGGGTTTATGATCAAGTTTATCTATGAGAAATATTTGAATCTCCTCTGAATTCTTTTATGTATGATTGAGTTATCTTTGCAAGTCTATTTGAATTATGGGTTTGGTTTGGCCTACTAGATTGATATTTCTTGCCATGGGAGAAATGCTTAGCTTTGGGTTCAATCTTGTGGTCTCCTGTCCCAGTGACAGCAAGGGCAGCAAGGCACGTATTGTATTGTTGCCATCGAGGATAAAAAGATGGGGTTTATATCATATTGCATGAGTTTATCCCTCTACATCATGTCATCTTTCTTAACACGTTACTCTGTTCTTATGAACTTAATACTCTAGATGCATGCTGGATAGCGGTCAATGTGTGGAGTAATAGTAGTAGATGCAGGCAGGAGTCCGTCTACTTGTTGCAGACATGATGCCTATATACATGATCATGCATATATAATCTCATAATTATTCACTTTTCTATCAATTGCTCAACAGTAATTTGTTCACCCACCGTAACACTTATGCTATCTTGAGAGAAGCCTCTAGTGAAACCTATGGCCCCCGGGTCTATCTTTTATCATCTAAGTTTGCCATCTACTTTTATTTGCATCTTTACTTTTCCAATCTATATCATAAAATACCAAAAATATATTTATCTTATCATATTATCTCTATCAGATGTCACTTTCGCAAGTGGCCGTGAAGGGATTGACAACCCCTTTATCGCGTTGGTTGCGAGTTCTTTGTTTGATTGTGTAGGTGCGTGGGACTTTTGAGGAGCCTCCTACTGGATTGATACCTTGGTTCTCAAAAACTGAGGGAAATACTTATGCTACTGTGCTGCATCACCCTTTCCTCTTCAAGGAAAACCAACGCAAGCTCAAGACGTAGCAGGCATCCCCAAGCTTAGGCTCTTGGTTGTCCTCGAATATTACCTTGGGATGCCTTGGGCATCCCCAAGCTTAGGGTCTTGCCACTCCTTATTCCGTAGTCCATCGAATCTTTACCCAAAACTTGAAAACTTCACAAAACAAAACTCAACAGAAAACGCGTAAGCTCCATTAGTATAATAAAGCAAATCACCACTTAGGTACTGTTGTGAACTCATTCTAAATTTATATTGGTGTTGTATCTACTGTATTCCAACTTCTCCATGGTTCATACCCTCCGATACTACTCATAGATTCATCAAAATAATAAAACAACACATAGAAAATAGAATTTGTTTAAAACAGAACAGTCTGAACTAATCAGGAAACTTCGTATACTTCTGTGACACCAAAGATTCTGAAAAATTAGGACACGTAGAAAATTTGTATATCAATCATGTGTAAAAAATTCAGATCAAAAGAACTTTCTAGTGAATTATCAAAATTCCTGGACTAAGAGCAAAAGTTTCTGTTTTTGCACAGAATCAAGTCAACTATCATCCACACTATCCCAAAGGATTTACTTGACACTTTATTGAAAGAAAAGCTATAAAACATGATTACTACAGTAGCATAATAATGTGAACACACATAAATAGTAGGTAATGGTGTTGGGTTGTCTCCCAACAAGCTATTTTCTTTAATGCCTTTCTAGCTAGGCAAGATGATTTCAATGATGCTCACATAAAAGATAAGGACTGAAACATAATGAGAGCATGATGAAGCATATGACTAGCCCATTTAAGTCTAACCCACTTCCTATGCATAGGGATTTTGTGAGCAAACAATTTATGGAAGCAAGAATCAACTAGCATAGGAAGGCAAAACAACCATAACTCCAAGATTTTCAACACATAGAGAGGAAACCTTATATTATTGCAACTCCTACAAGCATATGTTCCTCTTTCATAATAATTTTCAGTAGCATAGAATTTTCATGATGCACAAGCATAGAATTTTTATTACTCTCCACATAAGCAAATTTCTTCTTATGAATAGTAGTGGGAGCAAAATCAACAAAATAACTATCATGCGAGGCATAATCCAATTGAAAATTAAAATCAAGATGAGAAGTTTCATGGTTATCATTATTCTTTATAGCATACATGTCATCACAGTAATCATCATAGATAGCAACTTTGTTGTCATAATCAATTGAAACCTCTTCCAAAATAGTGGATTCATCACTAAATAAATTCATGACCTCTCCAAATCCACTTTTATCAATATTGTGAAAAGATTCAACACCCTCCAAAATTGCGGGATCATTACCCAGAGTTGACACTCTTCCAAACCCAGGTTGATCAATATAATCATCATAAATAGGAGGCATGCTATCACTAAAAATATCATATAAATCGAACATAGCATCCCCAAGCTTGTAGCTTTGCATATCATTAGCATCATGGATATTCAAGGAATTAATACTAACGACATTGCAATCATGCTCATCATACAAAGATTTTATGCCAAACATTTTATAGACTTCTTCTTCTAACACTTGAGCACAGTTATCCTTTCCATCATTTTCACGAAAGACATTAAATAAATGAAGCATATGAGGCAACCTCAATTCCATTTGTTGTAGTTTTCTTTTATAAACTAAACTAGTGATAAAACAAGAAACTAAAAGATTCAATTGCAAGATCTAAAGATATACCTTCAAGCACTAACCTCCCCGGCAACGGCGCCAGAAAAGAGCTTGATGTCTACTACACAACCTTCTCCTTGTAGACTCGTGTTGGGCCTCCAAGCACAAAGTTTTGTAGGACAGTAGCAAATTTCCTTTGAGTGGATGACCTAAGGTTTATTAATCCATGGGAGGCGTAGGATAAAGATGGTTTCTCTCAAATAACCATGCAACCGAATAAAAAAGAGTCTCTTGTGTCCCCAACACATCCAATACAATGGTAAATTGTACAGGTGCACTAGTTCGGCGAAGAGACGGCGATACAAGTGTAATATGGATGGTAGATATAGGTTTTCGTAATCTGATAATATAAAAACAGCAAGGTAGCAAGTAAAGAAAGTGAGCAAAAACGGTACTGCAATCATAGTTTCAAATAGCCGGCTATAGCCCCGCTATAGTTCCGCTATAGCTGTTTGAGCATGTTGCCGCTATATGATTTCATGTACAATTTGCCGCTATAGCCTCGCTATAGCCCGCTATAGCCCAGCTATAACTGTTTTTAAGGGTTGCCGCTATATGCCATAGCCCGCTATTTAAAACATTGACTGCAATGCTTGAAAATAAGGCCTAGGGTTCATACTTTCATTAGCGCAAGCTCTCTCAACAATGATAACATAATTAGATCATATGGCAATCCCTCACGTGCGACAAAAGTCACTCCAAAGTTCCTATCGCAGAGAACATAAGATGAAATTGCTTGTAGGGTACGAAACCACCTCAAAGTTATTCTTTCTGATCGGTCTATTGGGCTATTCCTATAAGTGTCACAAACAACCCTAGAGTTCATAGTAAAATAACACCATATGACACACATCAATCAAACCCTAATGTCACCTAGATACTCCAATGTCACCACAAGTATCCGTGGGTCAATTATATGATATGCATTACACAATCTCAGATTCATAATACTCAATCCAACACAAAGAACTTCAAGAGTATCCCAAGATTTCTATCGGAAAAAGGAATATGAAAACGCGTACCAACCTCTATGCATAGATTACCCCAATGTCACCACGAGAATCTGCAAGTTGATAACCAAAACATACATCAAGTGGACCAACAAAACATCCCATTG
>NW_025239723.1:0-3800 GCF_018294505.1 Triticum aestivum
GAGCCGGATTATAGACCGGACCGTGCACGCTGTCAACCAGCGCAGGAGGGCAAGGGAGAGAGCCGTCGACATAGCCAAGCAGATAGTGACTCCCAAGAAGCGGAAGAACCTGCGCGCGCCAGAAGATGTAATTGTCCGACGACAACTTGATGGTGATGAGATGACCGAAGTGAAACGGCGGCGGCGGCTGCGATCCCATCGAGGAGACTGGCTGAGGTGAGACCACCGTGGAGACAGTCAGAGGGGCAGCCGGCGCGGTGACAGAGGGCGCGATGGCCGCAGTTGACGCCGCGAAGCCTGCCAGCGCGACGTCCTCCGCCACCAGCGGCGCAGTGGCCGAAGGCGCGACAGCCGCGGTTGACGGGGCAGCGGCGGTGTGGGCCACAAGCGCCTGCCCGGGCAAAGTAGCAGCCGGCGGGAGCGCGAAGAGGGAGCCGACGCTTCGTGTCCCGATCGGCGCCTGAAGGGAGGCGGCATCCAGCGGCCTCGAGAGAAGTGCCGCGAGGTAGGCCGGCAGAAAACCGGTGGCGGTGGAGCCGAACGCAGCGGCGGACGTCATAGCAGTCGGGCGACGGCGACGGCGGGCGCGGCGGCGGCGGCGGCGGTTTAGGGTTTTTAGGCGGAAGCGGACGTAACCTAGCGTGATACCATGTAAGACAATAGGCTTTGGGGGGAACCGCCACAACCCTATAGGGGTGGCCTATCACATATATATATAATGAGGTGGTATACAACGTTACAATATACACATGTAAATACAGTCTAACAGTGTCTATGATGATGCATTGGAATCAAGTTCCGTGTGTGCCTGATGAGAGATAGGGAGTTAATCTCCCATTGTAGAAATAGTACTGCATTTGCGACAGGGAGCGGTGGTTCCTAGTAGCTACTACTCCGTACTTGGTAAGTTAATTTCTTTGGCCATTCGAGGCATTTTAAAGTGACTCTACATGATCGTACGTCGGTGTACTCTTGCGTCGATGATCTGGTTGCGTCGGTGTACTCTTGCTGTCCACATGATCGAATCGAAGACACCTCGATAAAAATTGAATGGTGCGACTCAAGGTCCCGACAAAGACTTTGTAATACGCAGTTAAATTTTGATGCCTTGAGTTTGTGTCAGATATTGAATATTCTATGAGGTTGGTTATGTTGGACTCGAGGTCGAGGCGGGGAGTAACTTAGAGTAGTAACATGCATATGTTACTAGTCTATGTTACTACCTTTACAATGGGGAGTAACATATGTGTGGTGTCAATGTAACACTTCATTTATTAAGTCATACACTCATCTTGTCTTGCTATGTGTGATATTACTCATATTACTAGTAACTAGCTATGTTACCACATCACTCTCTTTCTTTATTAATTACTTGCCAGTTCATCTACTTTGTCTAAATATGTGTGATGTTACCATCTATGTTACTCTCATTGTAGGTAGTCTCAGCCTTTATATAAAAATCTCGCGTAACTTTATGTGTGTCTAGAATTACTCATTTTCTAATGTAACGAGATGCTTCTGGATAACGTAGTCCAAGTAATTTCAGCTCCTCGAGTTGACTTGGAACGGCGCCCGAGTCACCTAGGTTGGCGATGTGTGGACCTCGAGGGTGTCGTTAATGATCCGGATTTTAAGAGACTTTATTTAAAACAAAATGGTGCATACAAATATGACATCTCCAAAGTAATTGCAAAAATACAAACATGTAATTTAACAACAACAAAAAAACAGAATCTGAAAAACAGACTTCAGCCATGAGTACATATGTGTAGTTGTCATTCCTCACTATGAGTGCAACGCGAACCAACCTGTGGTTGGATGGTTAGAGGGACTCTGATTTATTTCAGGATTTCCGGCGACGCGTTTTTAGTGGGAGGAGAGTGTGCATGTGTGCATCCATAGGGATGAGCGTATGAGCATATGTATGATCACTTGTGCCGGTATTGTGATTAAAAAAGGCATCTACTCAAGTACCAACTATTGTTCGTATCTTTCTAATCAACGCTTCTTTTCATCGGCGGCGGATACTATTCTGGTGCGCTGGTCCTATTGGACCTTAGCACGACTACTTCCCGATTGTCTACTACAACATGGTTTGGCCGGCTTCGATGAGGGAAGGGCGAAGAAGACGGCGCGCCTTTGGCTCGCTCCAGTGCAAGTAGTCGTCGCTAGGTCATTTACAGACCTATATGTATTTTTTACTTCTGGTGTTCTCTGTACTACCTTGACAGTTGACGAATAGATCAGAAGTTATCCAAAAAAAAGTTCACACTGGGTAAGCTAGTCTTCAAAACTCATGGCAATCGTTATTAAATCGTTCGGTTGTGTTCATCCTCGTCGTCATATGCTCGGTTGACAAATGATAGATATCATCACTATGGATGTACTCCCTCTGTGTCACAATACAGAACATTTTTTGACACCACTCATTGTCACACGCGATCATCGAGTTCACCATACGTGTTTGGATCGACGTTCATTCTTCCTCCAGCCATCTCCATTAGCGGAATCCCAAAGCTTTTTTATGTTGTATAAACTACAAAGGAGTGGTAATTTTACAAGCCAAACAGGAGACTCTACGTGACAGTGATGTTGTTTATTTTTGTGTGTTGTGCGAAAGTTGGGTAAACACAATAGATTCTGCGTACGGGTGTTCATGTACACGTGATGGTGATGTTCCTGACTTGATGGAAAAGAGTCCAGGGGAAAAAACGGAAAAAAGTCGAGGTCTGACTTACTTCCCCAAAGAAAAACGGAAACCAGCAGGAGAGTAACAGTAGCAGCACGAAAAGGAAACGACCAGTATCAGCAGGTATGGACTCCCACGCGGTGTCGAGTCGCCTGCTGCACGCCACCTGCCTCACTGCACCCGCCATTAATCAGGGCATTAATCCGGCCACCGGCGCTTCCTACCACCCCTGTCTTCCGCTACTACCACATAGCAAAACAAAATGAGTCTACAATCTAATAAATAAAGTGTTGCATGACATCATACATATGTTACTTCCCATTGTAGAGGTAGTAACACAGCCTAGCAACATATGCATGTTACTAGTCTAAGTTACTACCCACTATGGCTAGTCTAACCCGGTGTGATTGTCACCCAAAGGTTTTCTGTCATACGAAACTAGCCTCGAAGGCATTTGCAAGCCATCAACCTCATCTTCTAGTATCTCTACTACCTCACACACTGTCACGCAATCATTGAGTTCACCATATTCGTATCGACGTTCGTTCTTCCTCCTGCCATCACTATTATCGTAGAGCTCTTTTATGGTACCCCGCGTGAAATATTAGCCATCCATTCTTGACATCTAATGGTGACGATCAATCTGTACTGCTCCAATTTGCCAATAGAATCGCGAGCGGTATAGCTTGCACCGCTTCTCTCCCGTCCTCCATTATACAAATCGCGAGGGCATTTTGAGAGTAAAAAGTTTCTGTCCACCCGTCTCGCTCTCCGGGGACTGGTCCGCAGTGACGAGGCCGGCTGGGCCGGCAAGGTGCAGCACCTTCGAACCGACTTTTACGCCTTCCGGACATCCGATGCCTCCCGGCGCATGCTGCTCGCCAACGACAGCGGCCGGCCATGCCAGCCAGGCAAGACCATGACGGCTGGCTGCGGGCTGCCCTGGCCTGCCCTCTCGGATCATGATGTCCGCGGACGGTGGCCGGCCATGCCATCAAATCGCGACTAGTTTATTTGGGCCGCAAGAGTTCCACCGAGAAGAGGTCAATCGGTTAGAGCAGCTAGCGAGGTTCACCTACGCGGAGGCTGCTACCTCTTAGAGTATAAAGTC
>NW_025239724.1:0-3800 GCF_018294505.1 Triticum aestivum
ACGGACTTAAAGTTGGACGGAGTTAAAGACATGGCGCAATCCAAGTACTGCAAGGTGTCTCCATAGTGGTAGACATGCAAAAAGAGCAAACACAAGCGACACTTGGAAATACAATGGTTAGCGCAAAGAAAGTGTGCATCAAATAAGCATAAGTCTGTGCGGCAAGATTGTTCGTGACAAAGCGCATGAAGCTTATCAAGATGATGTAAAATGACATGTAAAGCATTCATGGGAGGAAAAGCTTTCATTGTGCACACAAATGTATTGTGAATATGATCAATGCAACCATGGTGCAAAATGATGTCATAGTGAGACGGTTTATCAATAGCATGAATATGGTAATGGATGCTCAATGTGATATGATCATGCATTGATGGTAGGAAATAAGATCACGATGTATGAATATGCCATCAAGAAAGATCACAACAAATTCGCTAAGGAAATGCAGAAGCTCATATATCATGGATGACATGGAAATAGGTGCAACAAGGCAATCATAATGTGAGTCAATCCATGCATAAGATGCAAATTTGTCATGTGTATGATATGTCCATCGAGCATGACATGGGTGAGCACAATCAAAAAGTATGGAGGTGTTGGCGTACCAATGCTCGATGTCGTTGCATGAGTGGAGGTTCGAAGGTGCCTCCAATAAGTTCGAGCGCTCCTCAACTTGAAGGTTCATGGGTTCCATCTCCAATGTCGGTCCTCCATCCTATAGATGTAACATGTAGACAAGAAGAAGGAAACAACAATGAAAGAGTGACCCATCCAATATGCATATTTGAGGATGGCTCAAAGGGAAGGAGTTCACCTTTAGGAGATTCTCGCAAATGTTCGTTTTTGCACACCGTGTATGCCTTCACATGACCAAATTGTCTCATGACGGTATTGCCTTGTGAATCCTTCAACCTGAAAGAACGTGACAAACACTCGAAAAAACAAATAAGGTTAGCGAAGATGCAAAACCTATCATTCGTGTGGTAAAATACCCAACAAGTGTATGCATCATGCTCATCATAAGAAAGGACAAGGGAGCATTTCATGGTATGGAGGCATATGATGCAAGAACAACCAAATACAATAGGCTCGATCAAGCAAGCATGCATCACAAGTAAAGTGTCCAAGTCTCCACGATAAATAGATGCAACAATTGGAGGGAAGCGACAATAAACAAAATATATCATGTGAGAGGCATGAACATATATGTCATGAACCCAAGAAAGCAAGTAAAAGTGTAACATGGGTGATGCGACAAAGCAAGCAATCATATGAATCAAGGCAAGCAAGCTAGTAGTGCGAAGATGCAACATACTAGAAGGAATCATGTCAAGTATGTCATGTGTGCAAATAGTGTGCATGAATAACTCACATGACATAGCACAAGCATGAAAGGAGGATATGATCGAAATAGAATCAATAGCATGAGGCACATGATAAACTTGGCAATAGCAACAAGGATCTCCACCAAGCATGCAAATACACATAGGAGTAGCATAATGGTGAATCATGGGTAGATGCAAGCAAGGGTCACAATTGCATGGAAAAGAAGCAAGCATAGCATGCAAAGTGAACACGGTAAAATGAGCATGAAGCGAGAAGCGGTATATATCCCATAGCCGTGTGAGAGCCAAGTGAGAGAGATGTGCGTAGTCGTTGCGCGAAAGGAACGGTGGTAAAGATAGTTCACGGGATCCCAAGTCATCTTTGCTCTCAAGAGCTCGTTTCGTCAACTCTTGGGATTGAGAGGTTGACGAGTATACGTGAGTACCTACACAAAACAAAGACAAAGGGAAAACTGTGTGTGCGTGGTAGATGTACACATCATCCATTATGATGCGCACGTGCTTGTGTTGGTTAGCACAAAATAGCCAATGCTCAAATAAATGAGATGCGTGATATAGAAACATGTCATCCATCATGATAGGTTTGTTGTCATGTATAACATAATGGAGACTCAAATTGTGCAATGCATCATAATATATATGTAGAGCATTGTTATTCATGGAATGCACATGGTGCAAGCAATTATGAGAATCATGCAAAGTATGGAATGCATCAAAATCTCCTAATATGTATGAGGAAACTATGGGGGTCTCCTCATGCGCATTAATGGAAACATCACATGGAGAATGTTGATAACATTCAAAAAAATGCATATTTGGAGCAATGTGATCATGGCATGGCATAGTAGATGAATTGCGTAAATCATGTAAAGGAAGCATGGCAATATCATCACATGAAAAACAAAAGCCAATGACCATCATCTCGTAATCTATGCCATAAGTGCAAATGGGATTGATTTTAATGGGGCATGCATAGTTACTATGTTGAGATTGAAAAGATGCAATATGGGAGATCTCACTCATAGCATATGACAAGGTTAATGGATTGTCAAACATGGTGTGACCAAAAGAATTTTCACATGATATCCTATGAAGCATAGCATCACAACTAGGCAACTCAACATGCTCATCATCATATTTATCATAAATAGGTAAGTCATGACATGAAGAAGTCGCACTAGCATGAAGCATGGGTATAGGTGTGTCAACATCATGCAAGAAATCATTCGTGAAATAGTCCACTAGTGGGACAAGAGAAGCAATATCACCTATGTTACCTTTGGAGCATCGCTCATGTGTTGTAGGTGAGGTGTCGAAGACCAAGTCATGGTCATCTTCATCTTGATGGAACCATGTGGGGGGGGGGGGTGCATCATCGTCCACCATTGCCATCATCGTCTCCATTAGAGGTATGGACTCGTCGAGGATAGGCGTGTCATCATGTAGGAGACCTAGCACCAAGGAAGAAAACACACTAGGAGTAGAGGTTAAGTCGTTAGAAATCAAAGTGGCCTCACATGCCGTGTCAACTACCTCACTCACTAAGTGTTGTGGCTCACTCACTCCCTCTCGGATGCTCTCACTCATATGGTTGGTGGATTCACTCAAATGGCGCTTAACCTCACATAGGATGTGTGGCATGCTATCAAGTGTGGGGCTAGTGGTGGTCACACCCATCCTCTCATAGGAAATGCTCTTAATGTCATGTATGGTGGAGTCACTCATGTCACTCATGTGGTGGTGGCTCTCCTCACATGGCAATTGGGGCATCTCGTCACATGTCGTTGTCAGAGAGATGTTGGTGCAAATGTCTCCATGCTCAATCATGTCATGGTCGTAGCCGTGGATGAAGGTCGAAGATGGCACACCATCACTCTCCTCGAAGACCAAAGATAAGGTCTCGTGAGCGGTCTCGTAGCTTGACTCGGAGTATGAGTCCAATATGGGTGCCGTCTTCATGTTGTTGAAGAGGTTCGTGCTCGTCGCCATGGTCGAAGGGGATGGCCCTTGCTCGACCTTCTTGTCGCCGTCTTGTTGTTGGAGGCCCAAATGATGTGGCACCTCGTAGCTCGTCTCCATGACCGAAGGGAAACTCCCATGCTCGGCCATCTTCCTTGAGGGGCTTCCGAAGATGGAAGTGTCTCCCTCGCTCGTAGTTGGTCGCCTTGTAGTTGAAGATGTTGATGTAGGCGAACTCATGGGAAGTAGGCGAAGATGCCATACGTCCGAAGATGAAGATGCCTTGATAGCACTTGGCGAAGATGCCGAAGTGGTTGTTGTAGCAGTAGCATGCTCTTGGTGGTGCTTGTCTCGTGGTCTTCTCTTGTGGTTATGAAGTTTGGACTTGGCATGAAGTAGGGCTTGTTGGGACTTGTAGGTAGGCGCATCTCGAGCATCCTCATGTTGATGGTGGCGTTGTCGCACTTGAGCTCGTAGGAGATGTCGTTCGTCGTT